>NW_022157390.1:0-23545 GCF_007821495.1 Lachnellula hyalina
TGAATGATTGATTGATTTGTTGATCTGTAGGGGGATCCGAGTTCCATAGCGAAATTTGATACCCTTCCACAACCACGTCCACATCGCTTTCAAAAACACCAAATGATAATTCCGTAATATCTAAGGATTCCCGTACTCAAGATTACATCCTCATTTCCAATTCGCCTTCCCATTTCAGCAAATCCTACTCCTGTATAGATATCACCCTCTTACGGCAAATACGTCCGAGATATCCACAAAAGCCCAGGGATAGTTTATCTAATCCCAGGATTATTCTTTAGGGAAATCTGACCAAATACCATTCCATAACCACATGGCTCTAGAAACACCATGATCAATGTCCAGGTGAAACTAGTACACCGACTTACATCCTCCTTCTAATCCCACTTCCTAGCATGTATGCTTTCAGCAAACACTATAGACTTCACCCTTTCCTCTCCTCTTACACAAATATATCCACAAAACCTCAAACCCAAAACCCAAAGACGCACAATCCAATCCGCTATGGCGTATCCCTCTATACCTAGCTATCTGCATTTCAAGCCGCCCATCACGGTAATTATTCTCCACCTCACCTACCCAGCTCTCTCGCACTGGAATTTCCCAATTTACCTAGTCCTAATAGCTAAGTATGTAGGATGGTAATAGATTAAGTCTTGTCACTACCTTATAGACGGAAAGGAAAGGAAAGGAAAGGAAAGAATGTTAGGGCAGTAGTAGAGTGAGCGGACAGGGATTGAAATTGCTTTTTCTGTGAAGTAAGGTATGATGGTCGTGGATTTTAGAGCGTGTTATGATGCTATGACTTGGGTAATGTAGGGTGAGGTAGTAGAGTGATGGAAAGATAAAGGGTAGTTCATAAGACCGCTTGATTAGGTAGAATAGGTGATGTTATTTGCAAGTCGATTATAGATAGAGCTTGATAGCAATTACTCTTACTTTGCATATTAAGAAGCAGCTATATAAAAACCTCGATATGAATCTACCTAGTCGAAGTTGGAACATACCTGTAAAAAAGGGCCAGAAATGTACATCTACTTTATTTCGGTAGTCTAACAGTTCGTAAACATTTGTGAGGATTCATACCAAAGAGGGGTGAATCGCTTGTGGTTACCCGGCCCGGCCCCGGTTCAACCTCGGCATCTAAGCGAGACGAGCGCACGGAAGGCTAGTCCCGTTCCGGACACCTCGACTTTCCACCCCGCCGACCAAAAAAAGCAGCAAAAACGACCCTGTCACCACAACGATAGACAGAATCTTCAACCACCACGACTTCCATCATCTCTTGCAAATAGCTTCGCGTCAACACCTTCAAGAATGACCGTCAATGAATCTACGAAATGGCCCATTCTCGAGAACAGATGATCGAGTGGCTGCTGGACCAGCTGGGACGGGTTGCAACTTGGAATGTTGAGGGTCAGTCAGTCCTTTAGTTACACGCGCGGTTTTCTTTGAGAGTATAGAAGTATAGATGCATATATCCTGCTGAAGACGAGCAGCCTATGAGATGTGATTTGCCAGAAAGGAGTGAGAGAAGTGAACTTTTGATGTCTCTCTCTCTCTCTCTCTCTCCAGCCTAGTCATACTTATGACTTGCATGAGGGGCAGTCTAGTCACGTGCTATCCTCATTGGCCTTGTTCTTGTCTCCCCTTGTCTTTGCAAACAGTCGCTGACCAGAGCAATAATTACTAGGCATCTCGATCAAAGAATTATTTGAGCGATTTGACAATGCATTCACTGTTGAAGATGGCGTCAAAAACGATCTCTGGGAGACCCTCCTGTCCATGGATCATGTGCTGTTGGGGAATGCGAAGGAGAAGCTCGCATTCAAGATGCTGCCCTTGGATACTATTTTCACGTTGGGATTGGGCAATAGGCAGTTCAAGCTGCGGCATCCAGTACCAGTACCAGTACCGGTAAAGGCTGCTGAGGATACGATTGAGGTCGATAATAGCCCTGCTCATGCGCGTGCTCCTTCTCCTGCTCCTTCTCCTGCTCCAGCTCCAGCTCCAGCTCCACAACCGCTCGCGGATGCGGGTGTCCCAGAGCCAGCTAAGAAGCGCAGGGGCAGACCACCCAAGAAGAAGGATGGCCAGCCACCAATACCCAAACGTCAATATCGCAAGAAGAAAGCTGTAGACTCACCGAACCACGATACCCCTATCCCGTCGATCGAGACCACTACAAATGAAAGCACCGACAATGCACACACCAAGAGAGGTAGCCCTGGACTTGTGGTTGCAAAATTGAAAGCTGCGGTCAACTCAGCTGTCAATGCCGTGCAGGGTGGGTTCCGGAACCGTGGAAGCAGAAGCAATACTGCCGAGAGGAATCCACAGCCCGATTCTACCCTTGAGGATACTTCAGGCACACGCCAGTCGACAAGACTAAGAAGCCATACACCTATCAACTACTCTCTACGACGCAGCAGGACACCGTCAGTTTCAGGTCAGGATGTTGGAGTGAGACATGCCAGCAGTGGAAGTGGGATCTTACAGCCCGTGCAAGAAGATGCGCAGGCCAATATCAATGTCACAAAAGATGGAGAAGTTAGCGAAAACCAAAATCAAGATGTCTTTGATATGCCTTCAGCCCCACATGTAACGGCGCCCAGAAGCCCAAGCCCGGAGACACCAGTGGGCGAATCTGCGGAACCCTCACAGCACACCCCAGCGAAGAAAACACGGGGTAGAGCTCGAATTCAGACTCCGGAGGATAGGTTCGGCGAAAGTTCGATCATATTACGGAGAGACAAACTACACAATAAAGATCGCCGGGCTGGAATTTCAGGAGTATACAAGGATGCATCAGAATCAACCCAGCGTCGAAATCAAGCAGAAGTGGCTGCCTCGGCCGTTCTTGTCTTCAAATCGGACAAACTCAAGAGTCCAAATTGGCTTGAGGAGAACCGAGGATCTTGGCAGGAACCCATCGCCGAGGCAATTGCTGCTGCGATTATTGAGAAGGAAGACAACACCCAAAGACCACGACGTCGTCGTCAGGAAAGCCGCAAGAAGGAAATATTAGTCAAGGGATCTGACGTAAACCTTGAGTCAGCTACAGCCCAAAATGGTGCCAAAACTACCAAAAAAAGGGCGAGAGACGAAGCATCTGACAACTTGGGTGATGCAATTGAGCGAGAAGGAGAGCTGGAGTCCAGTGCGAAGCGTCAAAACACTCCGGATAACAACAAGAGGAAAGCAGTGGACAGCGTCGATGGATCGCCACCAAGTCAACCTCAGGCAAAACGACAAAAAAGCAATCCGCCTGATGAGACAGAAGCGTTGGAAGAATCCCTTGGTGAACAGAACAAGGAACCTCCAGCGGTACTGGCAGGTCCACCCGCACAAGCAGAATTGCAGCCTTCAAAAGAGGCCGCAATACCACTTACTCTTCCCGTCCAACCTCAATCAAAGCGAAGAATGTCAATGACATCAAACACACAGTCACAGGGAGAGCCTGCGCGTAAGAGGCAGCGAATGAACGCAAATGATACCCCATTGACGTTGGCTTCACAGGGAACCTCCTTTGCAACAGGAACGCAGCAGTACCGTATTCCCTCAATCCATCCTTCGTTTCCGCAGAACGCGAGTCATAAATCTCCATATCAACCACAGTCGACGTCGTTCTACCCCCAGGAATTCAGAAAACCCGATCAGGTGTCTTTCAACACCCACCCCCCGGTCGTTCCTTCACTATTTGGCTCCTCAAATCTAGCGGTGGCTTCACAAGCAATTTCAAGTTACGATGCGTCTCCCGCTGGTTCAGGAATGCCTACAATGCAAAGTGCTATACCAAGATACTTGCAAGGTAGCGGATACACCCCGAGCTACCGGAGCCCATATGCCTCGAGAGATCAACAACCCAAGCCGCCGTCTTATCGTTCACCGTATGCTCCCGCTACATCTACGCCGGCACCTGTTGTTGAACCGCCCCAGGTCAGCAACACGCAGCCCTCGAAAGCTGTTTCGCCTCCATCTACGCCGGCACCTCCTTTTTACCCACCCCACGTCAGCAACACACAGCTCTCAGAAGCCGTTTTGCCTCCAGCTACCCCAGCACATCCTGTTGAACTACCCCTGGTCAGCAGTTCACAGCCTTTAGAAGCCAATTTCCCTCTATCTACGCCAGAACCTCCTGTTAACCTACTTCAGGCCAGCAACACACAGCCCTTAGACACCATATCGCCACCATCTACACCCAATGTATACCCAGTCTCCCAGTCTCTACCAGCAACCAATTTTGAGATTTATGATCACCAATCAGCCGTGTTTCGACCAAACCCCACGTCAAAACCCAAGGCCACTGGCCCGAAGAAGCCAACTCCGGTAAAACGCAAGCGTGGGCGGCCAAAGAAAGTTAGTCTTGTAAGCACAGCTTTGGACCCGGAGTCCGAGGCCAAAGGTGGCGAGTTGTTTGACCACTTACCTGTTTCATCGAACAAGTCGCCGTCAGCATCTACGCGGCCACCGTTAAGTAATAGAGAAGCATCCATTCCTACTTTCAATGAAGGAAAACCCGCCATTCCAAAGCCTCCAAAGTTTCTTTCAAAGGCTCAACGAGCAGCTCAAGAAAAGGCGAAGGTTGAAGCTGCTTATGTCACGGCTGGTGCAGTTGACGTTTCCGATGGAGTTATCCGACTCGCTGCTCGGTATGAACAGGTTGTTGGAAACCTCCTCCTTTCCAAGGACAAGCATGTCTTGGAGTTCTTCGGCATCGACCAGCATCCCCCTGATCTACCAATGTTTGTCTTGGAAATCTCGAAAATGAACCAGAACCCCATCACATCCGTCAAAGGGTCAGATCCGATGGAAATCCGTGTCATGTCTGGCGTTAGAGGCAGGCCTAAGGTTCACTGTTTCCAGTTTTCCACGTCCGATGAAGCCTACGAAGCCGCCAGTCATATGAGATCCAAGCTTGTAACTGCTAAAATCACTCTTGAGGTCCAGACTGGTGGTGAATATGCTGGTCCCATTGAAGCCGAGTATGGTATCTTGAAGCCGTGGAAATGCGAAAAGTGCGGCGCTCGATTCAAGAATGATCTTGGCCTCAAATATCACGTCACTAAGTCCCAGACTGAGTGTAATCCAAACTTCGACGCCTCGCAGTTAACAACACGGAAGAAGTATGCTTCACGACAGCCCAAGAAAGGCCCCAAGAAGCCGAGTCGGATTTCATTCAACACCCCTGAGAGCTCTAGTCAACAAGAGCCCGAAAATATTGACATGGAGGTTGAAGGGCGGCAAGATCTAGACGAGGAGACAGATGACTCTTCCTCTGGCGACAGCAATGATTCCATCTTTGAGTGGGCACAAACTGTTGCTACCAATGGCATTCAGGCGAAGAAATACGATGCAGAATATACGCAAGACGCAGCACAAAGTGATGCAGAGGACGATGTCATGCCCGATGTCATGTCCGATGCACCTGCAACACAGATTCAAGGCGGTCCCCGGAAAGACAAGTACCGCCGTATGCGTTTCGAGGGCGAATTATTGAATGATCTCGCCAAAGAATATAACCACCCCCTCGCCGATTCAATCCTCTTGACTTCATTCAGTCGTACATCAACTTTCATTCCAGCTCGTGATGATAAATTGTTTCAAAAGAGGGTTTTAGCTTTCGTCCTCGGCAATGGTGGCATGTTCCCTGGTGACAAGAATCTGTGGTTTGCCTTTGTCGCTGCCTGGTTGAAACATCCAGACAAGTCTGGTGATCTTCCCGAATTCAAATTCATGGCAAGAGCGGTTGACCAGCTTGTTGATGCAAAGAAGCTGCTCAATTTTGAAATGTCGTGTAAGCCACTCGGGATTGTAAACGTTAGAGGAATTAGCCGCACGTTTCTTGTTGCGTCAGATGCTATGTCTAACACCTCGAGAATCAAGCGTCTCAAGAGTCGGATTCGCAAAGCTTTCCCTGGGTACTATCTGCCGTCTAGATATACTCCTCCAGAGCCATGGCTTTCAAAAATGAAGACTATGCTTTCTAATCAGGGCAACTGGGGTCCATCAAATGCCGATATTTTTGATTATGAGGACGAGGAAGAAGATCAGAACGAGCCAGTCCTAGAGGATGAAATAGAGCTTGACGAATTTAGCGACGAGGAGGAAGACGAACCACATGATTCATTAGGGCGAATTCGCAGTCGCAGGAGAGGCAGCCAAGTCTCATTAGGAGATGGAATGTCTGGTGAAGATTCAGACGACCGTGCGCCACAGCGAAGTAGGGCTAAATATTATGGTGTTTCTAATCGTCGAAGAAATAGAGCCAATGAACCCGGAATTCCTTTGACACGGGAAGAAAAGGACCGCCGCGCTCGCCTTGCCTACGTTCGTCTCCATGCTTGGGCTCCTGTTTCATCACCAATGCCAAACACGGCTACTGGTGCATGGGATCAGATCAAGGCTATCAAAAGGCCCTCTACATTCACTGAGGAGGAACGGCAACGTCGCGCACGACAAGCTCTCTCTCGCACTCATGGGTGGGCCCCGGCCCGCACGTTTTTGCCTAACCCAAAAACGGGTGCATGGAATCAGAAGCCTCTAACTCGAAAGGTTCAGCGAAAGCCCCGAATGCCGGAGCCTATTACTTTCTTGCAGGCATCGAGTGGAGCATGGTCACAGCGAGCATTCGGCCATGGCGTTGAACCTATCTTTTCCAGACCAGCTCGTAGGACTGATGGTAACCGAGGCCAACAGACATACCTACAGAGACTAGATAATGGTTTCCGGCCTGTCGTTGTTCCTAAGAAAGGGAAGCCCCTCCATGATTTCCCTTCAAAGAAAGTTCTTCGGCGCTCCAGACACTCGCCATTATATGGTTCTGATACCGATCTTCAGAACTCAACCGAGGTTGATGATAGACCTCGCAAGCGATTGCGGAAAGTAAAAGCTATTGAAGACCCGCATGCTGTCAGAGTCTCAAAGGCAACGGGTCGTCCTACACGCAAATATGTAAAAAAGCAGCCTTATCAGCGAGATTCCATGAGACGTGGTTCTACTTTGTCTAGGGTTGATTCTATCAATTATTCCTCGGAATCATCCACTGAGCCGGAAAATGTCCGCCGGTCCGATAGGATGCCAAAGCGGGGTGTTAGATCTCTGAATGAGATTGACCTCTTTGACAAGTTCATCGAGCCCAAGTCAGTCGCGAAAACTGTGAGGGTAAACCCGGGACTGAAGACTTTACCAGACTCTTTCTGGTCGAATGACTCGGGAGAGGGTGGGTTTACTAGGGGGTATGGAAACGTGCAGTTCTCAGAACCAAAAATTGCTTCGTATGATTGCGACATGGCGGATGGTTCCTGGACTTCTCAAAACTTGAATATTCTTACACCGGCCACCTTCAAGGTCAGGTGGTCGGAAGAAGATAGCTTTACGGTGAAGACGATCCCTTACCATGATCTTGAGCGTGATCTAGAAGAAGCCGAAGTTTCGGAGCTAGAACAAGCTCAAAATCCGCAACAGAGTGATCCCTTGTTGAAAAGCAATCAAGGAAGCAGCCAAGGTATTTTCGAAACAGCGCGACAGCAAATAGCGCTACTTGAAGATTTCGCACATGTTTTGCCAGATCCAAAAGAAGCTTCCAAGACCTTCGGGGTCGAAATCTCATCATATGGTCTTCGAACTCGTACCAAGCAAGGAATCAAGACCCAAACAACATCAGCAGCTTTCGACACCCGCCTGGTCTTCGCTGTGATTGTCATCCGGACTCTTACTGGTGGTTTAGAAGGACTAATAGATTGGGTCATCCTCTCCAAGCTGTTCCCTGACTTCTCTATCAGCTTTCTTACCACATCATGGCGGCAGCTTTCAAAGAAGTACGATTCCCGAGTTGATGAGCTAGTTGGTGATTTCCAGACTGGATTCTTGGAAGCATACCAGAAAGGTGACGTACCAGCGATTGATTTCGACAATCTGATGAATTACGACTGGGACGCGTTGGTTGACTGGACGCTCGCGACCTTCTCTGCATCCCTCGGCTCCCGTTCCATTACTCTCCCACCTACTCGCCACGAACTGGAAAGAGAATTCACGCTTAGTGAACCACGCGACAATGATCCGCAAAATTGGCGCGCAACATATTTCAGCCACATCAGCCCGAAAGCACCCATCTACAAGCGTCTCGGCGTCGCATGTTCAATCCCCTCCTCAATTTCTATCTACGAACCCGACCCTACTCCTTACAATAGCCTCGAAGTAGCCAAATCCTGGGTCCGTGCCGTAGCTCTGACACCCGAGAGCGAATGGTCCGAATCTTCATCACTCGCGCGCACCAAACTTACTAGCCTAGGAACACCAGTCATCGAAAAAGCAGTTGCGGAACTCAAGGAAATGAAAATAATCCACCACCGCTCGAAGGGCCGCGTATCACCTGGTCGCAGCTATGAGGTAATGGATGCTTTCCTTGCTCCGCTTCGGAAAACCATTTTGGCTGAGCAGTTTGTACAAGCGGTACGATTCAAGGAGTATCTGGACGAGCAGTTTGCGAATGGACAGGAGAGGATTAGGGTGCAGTATATGGCGGATGGGGGGACCACCATGTGCACCACTCAGCTGCAAGCTAGTAGACGGGTGCGGCTTGAGGGGATCAATGTGCCTATGGAAAAGTTTGGCATGTGTGAAAATGGCGGGTATGAGACGAAGACTATTCGGAAAGAGAGGTTCCGGTTCGATATCGACATGCTGCCTACGCCGTCATACCTCTTGAGCGATTCTCTTCCCTTTCTCGATATCCCACCTCCAGGACCGCGTGAGAATGGAGAGTTGCCTCTCTGGCTTAACGTCGGTGGCCACGTGATCCAGGACTTGTGGAGACGGGCTGTAGTAGCTATTGCACAGACTGTTGCGTTGAGATCTGGTGTTACGTTGGAGGGGCTCGTCAAGGCATTTGCTCCTACATTTGGAAAGTGGGAGATGAGCTGTCTGGTGGAGTGGGGGGTGCAAGTTGGGATGTTCGAGAGGGTGCATCCTCGGATTGAGGGGTGGACTGTGGGGGAGTGGTGGTGGGTTATTGTAGGGAGGCTGTGTGAGGGTGGGGATGAGGCCGTTGTACGATAGATAGATAGGGAATTGTAAAGTGTATGGGACAAAACAGCACGACTTCAATGTTCGCATGGAATTGTTTAGTATAGCGACGCGGTTGGACGAGTTGTATGATATATGTTATGTTAAACATGTTAAAGATGAATAATAATACAGGACAAGAATAATAAACCTGCGTCTCCTGAAATTCCTCGGAGTCTACAATGATAATTTGCTACTCTTAATACTAGGTAGTAATATTATCGAATTATCCGAATAGCTTCATTTATCAAAGGAAAAGGAATAATGAACTGGCTAACATTGTTAAAACCCAATTGATAATTCTATTAATTAACCGTCCATCTAGCGTTTTCTCGCGACAGACCGTCGTACTGTAATTAGAACGAATGAAAAGCCCCCCTGCTCCGCTCACGTAAACCCTTGACGTATAAAGTGGGTATTGTGAGGCGGAACATCGAAAGGATTTGCACGAGATACCCATGTAAGGGTGTGATTGGGTCCGAGGTATAGATGGGCTATTTTAAGCAGTCCATGGCTTTCTTGGCAGCTGGAAGTAAGCACTGCGATGGCATATCACCAATCGTTAATTGCGCCGTTCTAATAATAAAATGTAGGAGCAGCTAAATCAACGACGAAAGGAAGAAAGAAAAAGAAAGAAAAATAAGCTTTAAGTGAGCATAGAGTAAGTTGTATGTTCGTACATCGTCTTCTGTTTTGCTGTTCATCGTTCTTGTTCATCGCTCGCTCGCTGGCTGCTTTTCTTTCTTATATATATATGTATTTGCGCACATATCATTCATGGCAGATTTTACAATCTTTCCCCGGCGTCCAGCCCGCGCTGCTTTCTCTGCCATTGTCGTGTGTACATTCATGATATACCTATTCCAATACTACAAATCTCTAGGCACCACCTATGATTCACGCTCCGCGTTCCCTTCATCGCCCCAAGTCCAGACTGAGGACGTCAGAGGCTCGAGACCTAGGAACTGTTCAGATGCCGCCGCCGCATTATATAATCCTCCCCCGCGCACACTAGCTACCATCGACTCGAAATATGCGTTTGCGACATTGCTAGCGGCCGATTACCAAGGGCGGAAAGACGACGATATGGAAAAGGACCATTACTTTGTCGCGGTCCGGATACTGGCGTACCAGTTCCTGCACGCACCGGAAACGCGCAGCAGGCACGGGTATCCATTCATCGTGCTGGTGACCCCGGAGGTGTGTGAGAGGAAGCGCGAGCGGTTGAGGAGGGATGGGGCCGTTGTTGTGGAGGCGCCGCCGTTTGAAGTCGCGTCTTGGTTCCAGGTACCGAATGCGCAGTGGCGGTCTGTGTTGTCGAAGATGAGGGTTCTGGAGTTGACTCAGTTTGAGAGGGTGCTTTTGTTGGATGGGGATACGCAGTTGACTCGGTGAGTGAGTGAGCTTTTTGGAGGGAACAAATATAGTTTTCTGGGGGGTTGAGAGGGAGAGATGCGTATTCTTGTCGGGCTCTTCTTTCATATTAAGGCTGTGGAAGAAATTCTAACGTGAGGTTTAATGGTAGGCCGCTAGATGATATCTTCAACGACCCTGCTACGGCCCTCCAAACCACCATTGACAACCCAGAAGGGATAAATGACGACGAAGGACCTCTCCCGTCAACCTACGGCTTTGCTGGGACGTCCCAACTAGACGAGAACCACCATTTCCCACCGACCCAGGAGGGGGACGTAGTAGAAAAAGGGTACATATAATCCTTCTCCTTACATGTATCCATACAAACTTCCCGCATCATCCTAACAAACAATCCACAGCAATTACCTCAACGGCGGCTTTGTAGTCATGAAACCCTGCCTCGAGCTCCTCAACTACTACATCTCCCTCATGCAAACACCAATCAAACATTTCGAGCCCTATCTGCCCGAGCAAAACCTATGGAACTATGCACATAGGGGTGTGTTTAGGGGCGGCAACATGCCATGGGCGCATCTGAATCTGACGTGGAATGTGCAGGCGGCGAATCTGGGGGATGTAGAGGGTGGGACGGCGAGTATCCATGAGAAGTTTTGGAATCCGGGGAAGAGGGAGTTGTTGCCTTATTTGGCGACTTGGAGGTGGCGGATGAAGGGGTTTTGGGAGGGGATGGAGGAGAGAGGTAGACATGGTTGTGTATAGTAGGATCCTGAGGTTAGGCGTTTGCAGGTTTGAAAATGTTTTATGATTAGACGTGTTTGCTCTCTGCTACTGAACCTATGAGCCGACTTTGAAACCTTTGGCAATTGTGTTAACTACTTTGAGGCGCCAGTACCGACGTGTGCTTAGAATTGAAGCTAGAACTATGATATATGGTATGCCTTTCATATGCAGATAAAGAGACATTAAGAGACATTGAGCTACGGTTTCCCCTGATATGAGAAAAGCATGGAAAATACCCCCACCATTAATCAGCCGCACTACGAGTACCTTAGCGTGGTAGATCAATGTACAGTACTGACCACTTAAGAAAACTTTATGATAACATCAATTATTGATAGGTTTTGCAAGTATCCGCATAAAATGATAATACCGACTTTGATACATGTTTATGCTGGTAGTGTAATACACCTTGATCAATATGAACAGAAGTTTCAACGGCTGCTGGACCTGTCGACTTCGGCGCAAGAAGTGCGATGAGCAGCGTCCTAGGTGCAATGAATGCCTGACGCTTCACATCTCCACCTGCAACTACGGCAAAAAGCCGGCATGGATGGACGATGGTGTAAAGCAGGAGGCCATGGCCGAGCAGATCAAGAACGAGGTCAAGCAGCAGGCTCCCTATCGCCGTCGCGGTAAGAGGGAGTCGGTGGCTACCTCTAATACCAATGTCTCTATTCCCGAATCTGGAGATCAGACCGAAGCCAGTTCTTATATGGATGAATCCAACACGACTCCTTCAGATCCACCAGATGCCGCTTCTCCTATTAACACCAAAAATGTATGTAAGGAAGTACGAAAGATGAGACCGTTCGCACAGTCGGATTCGGTGCTGCTAGTCTTCTACCTCGAACGCATCCTCCCTTTTCTGTTCCCTTTCTACCGGCCTGCGCCGCTCCATGGAGGCCCAGCATGGATTCTAGATCTGGTCATCAGCAGCCCCGTCATCCGTCAAGCTATCCTTTGCCAGAGCTCATATTTCTTTGCATTAGCACACGATACCTCTACCATTACAGACGATCGTATGTGGGAAGCCTTACTTGAGCAAACGAAGGATGCATTTAACATGCTACGCAATTCCATTCAGATTATCGAGAGCTACGACGAGAATGAGCATGTACTTAGCAGCGTTCGCACTATGGCCGCTATCATTCAGCTGCAACGTTTCGAGATTGCCATTACATGTTTCGACAACTGCCAGGCGCATCTCAATGCGGCCCTGACAATTTTCAAAAAAGTCGTCGATGTTGTTGGAGCTGTCAACCTCGCTAGCTCTTCCACCACGTTCCAAACTATCCTCCGCCTCCTTGGCCCCCCAACATGGATCCTACCAGCCCAACAAGCTGAGGTGTCTAGCTCCGAGCAAGCCGCCTTTCGCTTTTCAACCGCCCTTTTGCTTTTTGATGATATTATTGCGAGTACTGCCTTGCAGGAGCGTCCACAACTGTACGAATATCACCACAGTCTCCTATGCAAAAATAGTGGGATCGATAGCGTGCCGCCAATCAACCTTGAAACTACTATGGGGTGTCAAAACTGGGTACTCGAGCAAATCGGCGAGATTGCTGTTTTGGACGCATGGAAGAAACACTGCAAGGCAGCCGGGAACCTGGACGTTGGCGAGCTGGTACATCGCGCAACAGCTATCAAGAAAACGCTAGAGGCTCACCTCTCGTGTTTCGAAAGCGAGTTAGTGTCCGTGCCTCAGGAGAGCAGTTTACTAGACGACATGTTCGCCGCGGAAGACTACTCCGGCCAGGCTCGGACCATAGCTCGACAAAGCTCATTGATGACACGGATCTGGGCGCACAGTACCTTCCTCTACCTATCTGTAATCGTATCCGGGTGGCAGCCTGCCAACGCCGAGGTGCGGCATCATGTAGCTCAGGTCCTCGAGCTGTTAACGCACCATGTGTCGCCTCCGTCCCTGTTGCGTACCATGGCCTGGCCGTTCTGCGTGGTAGGTTGCTTGACAGAGACTGCGCAAAAAGCCTGTATACGCGAGATGGTGGACTCGCTGCGGCCAGCTAGTCGCTTTAGCACTGTGCGCCGCGGCTTTGATATCGTGGAAAGGGTGTGGAATGATAGGGAGATGGGCAATGCTGGCGAATTCGCTACGTATTTTCAAAGTGATACTATGCTTGCCCTACTTGTTTAATATAATAACGCCTTATTACTATATAGGGTGTAAAAACCTCTTAGTTTTCCACCGTCTAGTAGTAAGCGTTTTGAAGGCATATTTGAATAAGAGTATAAATAGTAAAACGTTTTCTTATCTTTGGATCGTTTTATAAGCTCTTCGATTCCTTCAACGAATCACTAATAAAACATAACAAATCCATTATCTAGTTATTATTTTTGCTTATAAGGGAACAGGTATAAGAAGGAATAAATAGAATTCGAAGAAAAGGGAGCGTGAAAGCGTGTGCTTTAAACATCTTAACAATGTAGCTCCTAAATACTCATATCTACCTCACAGCTGCAGAATGCACAGCTGACTAAAAAGCCCTTTTCATGACAATAACAAACCAAGACAACAATTACTATACTTACTATACTAGTATAGAAAGTATCCAACTAAAAGCCACTTAACCTAGAATTCAATATACCCTTTATCCTTAACAAACGTAGCATGCCACGGGACACCCTCCGCCCCGCTCGCCGCCAACCGCATATAGAAATCCGCATGCGCCGGCCCATCGACAGCTTGACCTGCGAGCTTGCCATCAGCCAGGCGCTGGTCCGCGTAAAGGAAGCTAGGAAAGTCAGTTAGCCAGCCAGCGCGCTCACGGCGACGAGGAAATGTCTTGCTCTTGAGATACATATCATATGCATATGCGGAATCAATTGACTAGCAAAGAAAGGAGATTTCGCAGAGTTGGAAAAAAGTACGGTATAGATGAGAACGAGAAGGAGAATGAGAACTTGCCGGTATCCCTTGGCAGCGTACGAGCCGTCCGCAACACCGATCCAGTATGCGGAGGCGGCCTTTCCCATACCGCCGTTTAAGAGGAGCGGGGTGGGGAGGATGGCGACGTTGCAGATGTTGCCTGTGTAGATGAATAGCTTGGGGAGGTCGAGGTCTGTCGGCAGAGATGCCCAGTGTTTGATAGCGTGTTGTGCGGCGATGAAGGGGGTAATCACATTTACGTTCAGGTCGTTGGTGACGCGAGTCTGGGAAATTAACAGAAAAAGTTAGCAGTTTCATTTTGCTTAGTTGTGCAAGAAGGGATCTGGAGATGAGTGAAAGAAAGAAAGAAAAAAAAAGAGGAAGGCCTCCTTTCAAGGAATATATGTATGTACATAAAGTGAAACGGGATATATAAACACGAGTGAAAGGAACGAAAAGGATTGAAGATTTAAAATACAGAAATAATTAAAGAATTAATAAGGCCTTACTTACACTCGGGATAGACAGAGCGGAATCAGGATCAGATGGCGGAGTGATAGAACCAGCATTATACACGACGACGCTCGGTGGCGCGTTGAACTCGCTCACGACCTTTTCGAAGACGGAAGCTAGGACACTGGGATCATTATCGGCGAAATCAGCCTTCAGGGAAAGATAGCCTTTGTCGTTAATGGAGTTTGAGCCGTTGCGTGAGACGAGCGCGATGTTATATCCGTCTGCGGCGAATTTCTCGGAGATGGCAGAGCCGATGCGGGGGCCTGAGCCGAGGATGAGGAGGGTGCGAGGGTTCATTTTCATTTGATGAGGGTGGATGGTAGGTAGATAGCTTTGTGTGTTTGCAGGGTATGAGATAATGGGATTGAGGTAATTATGTGTTTGGGTTAGAGAGAAGTGTTGATTGTTGATTCGGGAGGAAAGAGGATTACTTATATGCCAGCGATGGGTTCTATAAGCCGCGCGCGACATGGGGAACAACAGTAGAATGCAGCCTTTATTCCATTCCCCTTTCAAACCTGTGCTTCTTCACACCGAGTGGACTTTGCAACGTCTGAATAAAGAACTCCGTATGTATACAGTCAAGGCGCGCGGCTTACTTAAGCCGCGCGGGTGCGGGGCCTTTGAAATTTGGAATTAATATTGTAAGATTACAATACAGACAATTTGAGTCTATTCTTTTTCTTATTGCAATGAGAAATCTTCGCGCGGAACTCGGGAGAAATTGAGGGTGCGAGTGCTGCAGAAGTGGACTGAGATACAGAAAGAAGGCATAGTCAAAGTCAATAGCTTTTAGATGCAGCGATAAAAGAGCTGGGACGGCCGTGAAATCAACGATTTCGAACTCTACCGCGTGCGAAGGAGTTAATAGCCCTATAGTACTCCGATTGGGGATGTATACTTTTTCTTTTACCGGTTTGCCAATTTTGTTACAAAGGTCATCAATGCTCATAGCGTTGTAAGTCCTGAGATACTAAAGGAGTTTCCATTTTGCGTGCTATTCACAACGCTAAAACACTTTTCATTTCTAGATATAATGTGATTCCGTACTCTTAAAATCCTCAATCTCTATCCAGATCTCCTCGCACTCAGTCTTGAATGGTTGTAATGCCGGTCCAACTTCATCCAAACACTTCTCAAACTCAGCACTCCGCCGAAGGTCTAAGAATCCGCAAACCCGGACTAATTCCCTCAACAGATAGCGTCGCTCGCCTACATTACGACCAGCAACCCTGCCGATGAACAAAGTCCACAATAATATATTTAAATCAGGATGATTGAACAGCCTGTCTGAATCAAGAGATAAAGTCGTCCTCAGCGTGTCCGTAAGCCTACTCACAATACTACCCAGATTCAAGGGCGGCATCGCCCGAAGCACCTTGTTGATGTATATGAAAACCGCAAGGCGGAACAGCTGCTGGATACCAGCGCTGAACTCGGGATTGGGACTTTCTTTTTCTTCTGGCATGCTGAGGAGTCGGTATTCCAATAGATAGTCGGCGTCGCTCAGGGCAAGTCTGTTGAAGACTGCGAGTGGATCGGAAAATCTCACAGCGGTTATGATCTTCAGTACCTGCAGAACATCATGCTTTGACCAGGTCATGTAATTCTTCTCGTATAGCTTTAGCAATCGCAAGTCGTTGCTAGATAACGATTCGCCGAGGACGGAGGTCAGATCGTCGTGTGGTTGGATGAATGGAAAGCGGGGATGGCAGTTCCAAGTCGTGGCGTGGAAGGTATCTATCCTGATAGGAGCGTCAGATTGGGTCTGCCTTTTTTTATTGTAAGGTCCTCGGACTACAAGACAAACGTACTGGCCTAGTGTTTTCCTTAGTCCGGTTGGGAGTTGGCTTAGACCTCCACGCGCTTCTACCATCTGCTGTAACCCGTTCATATGTAAATTCGAGTTCTCAACGGAACCTGTGAAAATCTGCACTGGTTTAGAAAGAAGAAATATATCTCGAGATTCATTACCATACGTACATTGTGTATCACAAGAAGTCCCACCGCCCCTATAGTCTCATCTTTAATTTGTAGCGCACGGTCACTTAATCGCCGAGCCACGAGATTTAACGTTTGTTGGCAATGGAAAAGGTCGTTCGCACCAGTGTCGTAGAATACAGATGCGATGGATAAGCTGGCGTGGAAAATGGCTTGATCTCTTTTGAACAGACCCTCGAGAGAATTGAGCATGCTTTGAGGGTGGCTGTGTTGGATCTGGACAACCTGACTGAAGACTATTTCTAGTCAGTCCGTGTAAACGAGCTCGTGACTTAGGGAATCGAAGATAAGATTGAACTAACACTGTCGGGCCATAACTGAGACCTTGGGCCTCGTCTGAACTGACATATAACTGGACGAATACATGGGTTTGAAAAGTAGGCTCTCGGGAGATCCCAACAGAGCGCCATTTGAAGAAACTGACCCTGGGCTACCATTTTGGCCACCTGTGGGATGTGATGATAGATTTTGGGGATTCAGATGCTCGGTCTCGAGGCTGTTTCCGGATTTCGGTGGCGCTTGGCGACGGACTCGTGTCAGGGGTTTTCTGGACGTAAGAGCAAATCGAGATTTCCCAGATGCCAGATCACGATGCAATGCAGGTACAAGGACTGTGTTGGGCGTACGGGTATTGCTTCGGAGACTTGCACCACCCGCACCTCCCCTGCGAGTGGAACGACTTGCGTTGGACCGAACGAGCCTACGGACACTGTCATCGCTGGCTACTTCAGCTGGATTTCCGCCGAGGGTGACGAATTTTGACATGGGACGCCCTGTGTCTGCTGTTAAACTCATATAAAATAGGCTCCTTTGATTGTTGGTGTTGGGGGCTTTGTGGGTTCAGTTGATAGCCCTGCTCAATGTACTTACCAGGATTCTCCATTGGTCGTACTTCTCTAACTCGGTCAACGCATTCCTAAGTTATACTTCTAACCCTTCATCACTTGACTGTATTTCCTGATTCTCGGGGAATATTGTTTGAGAACATTTTGCTGGTGCAAGAGCCTTGAAGCCCTGGGTCCCGGACCATTTCGGACGCGCTAAGGATCTCGCTTATTCTGTCTGCACTAGCGCCTCCTTTAAGAATTACCCGATTCGGGCAGTCACCAGTCAATGACAACCTCCTCACATTCTACTTCTGGTGATTCTTAACCACACGATATATAAATTGAGAACTTCAATGCTATAAATTAATAATCCTACCTATGGAAATCCCAGTCAGAGCTGCGAATCCAAAAGGACCCTGTTTGCATCTGGCGTGGCCTGTGCTTATATCGCCCCCTATGCTTTTGCGTCTTCTGGATTTCTGGTTGATGTTTTCTTTCCTTTGAAACTATTTCTTCGTTGTCTCACCAGTTTCAAAACAATCTTCTCTTACGGAGACTGTTATTTCCTACGTCCTATTCAAGCTTGCTAGGAGTAATTGTCCAACTACAACTAGAACTGAACAATCATCCTCTTTATATCAATGAATAGTCTTTCGAGATGGCACCCTCAGTCTGTAAAGGTGTATTTTACTAGCAGTAGAACCATCTTTCGAACTATGGCCACCGTCAGCCAAGCCTCGACAATTTCTCCACACACTCCTCAAACCAAAAAGGTCAATAGTATCACGAGCAAAGAAAGATGCGAGGTAGCACTTCCCAGTGCCAATAAACCTGTCGGCGCATTACAATACGTACTGTAAGCTTGATCCCCCTCCATAAACATCAAGTACTCTAAGATAGATCAACTAACGAGCCTACCTGCCACCAGATCCAGCGTAGATGCCGTCGCAAACTGGGCGCGCATCAACTCCCTGCACCCCATGACATTCGGACTCGCGTGCTGCGCCATCGAGATGATGCACTGTTCGACTCCGCGGTACGATCAAGACCGCCTAGGTATTATTTTCCGAGCGTCGCCTCGACAATCGGACGTTATGATCGTAGCTGGTACGTTGACGAATAAGATGGCGCCGGCACTGCGGCAGGTCTACGATCAGATGCCGGAGCCAAGGTGGGTTGTTAGTATGGGGAGTTGTGCGAATGGCGGGGGGTACTACCACTATAGCTATTCGGTTGTAAGGGGGTGTGATAGGGTTGTTCCGGTGGATGTTTATGTTCCTGGCTGTAAGTTAAAGTTCTATGCTGCGTGATCTTTTCATTTGGACTTGGATATTAATTCGTACTAGGTCCACCAACGGCGGAGGCACTACTGTATGGTCTGTTTGTGCTCCAAAAGAAGATACGTCGGACCAAGCAAACTCGGATGTGGTATCGCAGATGAATGTGTAACAATTCAATCTGACAAGTGTGTATATATCAGTATAGCTTTATCGCTGTGAGTAATCATGCAATACATATCTAACATCTACAGCAAAAGCTATGCTCCACGGTACGTAAGTAAATCCGGCTGGTTTGGGTTCGACTTTGATCTTCAAAGCCACAGCAAATATTTTTACTTCCTTCTGCGCCCAAACACTCACTACCCATACTGCAAAGACAAAACTTTCATACAGCATAATTCCATATATTCTCTACTTCTGCACAACAGACTCAACCTCAGTCAAATCCGAGAGCCACGAGAAAGGAGGCAAGCCACCAAGCACTGCACCAGCGAGTTTCACAAGCCACCCTGCCGAACTCAAGTATCCATACAAGAAGAAAGACCCAAAAGCATTTGTCTTCAGCGCACTGACACGTCCATACTGCAAGACCTGCTCCTCGAACTCACTCAATGTGATCTCGTGCTTGAAGAACTTCTCGAGCATTAGGGCCTGCATCGCGCTCTGTGTGGTACTGAGTGCCATATGCGGACGCATCAGGTTCAGTGCTTCGCCGGCAATGAAAACCGTGCCGTTGAAAGCGGTAGCGCGGGGGCAGGACGCGTCGCTGATGGCCGTGATGAATGGCTGGGTGGTTTTTTGAACCATCTCTGCGAATGGAGGGCACATGACTTTGGAAGCAAGAGCGACGTACGCCGCCCATTCGGAAGGTTGCATGGTGCCGACGGGTAGGGTGTTCCGATGAACGACTCCTGAGGTGTCAGTCATGATGTTTTCCAGTTCGGGTGATCCTGTGGTTAGAGGATGATACCAGACCCAGTTATAGCGGCGGTGACCGGGAACGATTGAACCATCAGTTCCGGGAATGATATACCTGACAAGCGTTAGTAATCAGCCAGAAAAGACGAAAGAAGCCGTCTCACAGCAGGATGTATCCATTATTGAAGGAGTTGTAACTAAGATTTGGGTCGAATGTCTTTTTAGCCTCTTCTGAAACTTCGGATTCAGGAACCGTGCCGCGAAATGCAACATATCCCGCATATACACGCTCTACCCCAGTGAAAATGGAGCTGCGCAAGGCCGAATTGGCACCATTTGCAATAATGACAATATCAGCTAAAAGCTTTCCTTCCTCCTTCTGGTTCAGCAGGTCCTCGTATGTGATCTCTACTCCGGAAGTAATGTGCCCGAGGCCCGTGACACGCTTTCCACACTCAAATACCGTGACACCGTCTTCTTTCTCCGGCTCTGGCGGATTGGGACAGAAGTTGCTCGAGAAGCCATCGAAATTGGCGCGGAGATGATGATATATAACACCCCAAGAGGTCATCTGGAGGCGCTTGTTGAGACGACGCGTGACGGCGGCCGCCTTGTCGAGGAATTGAACACCAGGACTGTGGATTGACCACGGCTCTGTTGTGCGGTCATGGCAGTCCATGAACTCTTCAAAGATTGGATGGGTGGTGATTCCAGCAGCGAGGTCGTCACGCTTAGACTCTGGGTTCTGCTCGAGAATGCGGACGTTGTGACCGAGGCGCTTGAGCACGATGCCGTTCATCAGGCCCGTGTTGGAACCGCCGATCTGTGGGGGGTCAGTAAGCGTGACAAGGACAGGGAAGGAATTGAAGGCATTGCCAATGAGCCTACAATTACAATGTTCATCGTGGAAGCGCCCAGCTTGCTGATGGTGGTGTTGTTTGTACGAATGTATCATGGTTTGTTGATACAGTCAGCTTTCTCATTAGCCTTGGCGGAGGTGGGTCCTAATCGGAGGAAATACAGTAAAGGAAGCGACATCGTGGAACTTCAATTATCTGTTGGTACGTGGACGGCAAAGGCGATGTCCATGAGTTGTTATGTTGTGTAAAATAAAACATGTAGGATACATATAGGACTCGTCACAGCCGTTTGTCCTCCCACACCCCAATCTCAACCCTAACCCGAATTACCGGGTAGATACATGTGAATTCATTATTCACACATTTCAGAGCTGTACATCAAGTCGTTATAGATAAATTAACCTCCAAGTGGAGCAAATATTCCCCGTTCCAGCTACATGGCATTTATCTGTTTCACACCTACTGCCTCGCTGAATTCATTGCACAATTTGCACATATCATTTCTATTATTCATGTATAGCTTGTATAGCTTGTATTCTATTCTCAACTACCATGTTCGGGTTTTAGATAGATAGGGTACAGCTTTCGCTCGGGTATATTGTGTGAAGCTTCTTATAAATATTGCATGTATATCGCATGCGGTTTTAAATCCACCTTTATATCCTCCCCCCTCCTGTCAACAATGGGTAATACTTCAGCTCAGAGTCAAGCTGCGACCACTTCATCAACAGTGGTAATTATTCTCGCCATCATTTCCGTCATCCTGCGCTTCGTCACTCGTAGGATTAACAAAATTGGCCTTGGGCCAGATGACTGGTGGATTCTCATTGGTCTATCCTCCACCATCTTAATCGGTGGCCTTCTTCTATATGGTACGGTATACCATGTATTTCCATCGAGTTATATTTTCTAATGCCTTTGATATAGGAGTGATATCCGACCCCAGCGGTGGGCAGTTTGTCGATCGCGACTCGCCCACATTCGATTACGCTCAACACGTCACTTACCTCAAAGTGACTTTTACCACGGCCGTCTTGTACTTTACAGTCGTGACATCTATCAAGATCTCCATTCTACTCATGTACCGTCGAGTTTTCAGCATCGAAAAATTCCGTCGTCAATCGTTCGTGGTTGGTGGCGTTGTTGTGCTCTGGTGGTTCGTTGGTACACTCCTCACAATTCTTGGCTGTCTTCCCATCCACCGGTTCTGGGTTGGCCCTTCAGCTGGGGGCTACTGTTTCGATCTCAACATATTCTGGACGGGAATGGGTGTGGCAGAGCTCGTTATTGATACGGTGATTCTAGTCCTCCCGATAGGCATTGTGGTGAAGCTGTGGATGCCTCTGCAGCAGAAAATATTGGTCATAGGCATCTTCTTGCTGGGAGGCTTGTACGTCTTCCCTCTCCCTATATATCCAATTCTAATAAATGACAAAGCGTTATTATCACAGGCCTTATTCGCGTGGTACTTGGTTACAAGCCTGGCAGCCGAAACGCCGCATTTCCAAAGGCTGAGCTGTGGTCTGCAATTCATATTGGTATTGCCATCGTCTGCGCCTGTCTTCCAACACTTCGTCCGCTCCTCAGTCGAGCCACTGCGTCTGCGTCCTCCCTAAGTCACCGCATGTACGGCACTCGTTCTGGTACAAGTATAACGCGCGACTATACCGGCACTTCGAATGCTGGGCCCAAGAACACAGGCCCAGGAAGAAAGCCAGAAGAATTAGCTCTGAAAAACATGAGCAATGTTAGCAGTCCCATTGATCCACATGCGGATACTATACGATTGACAGGTGAGGGCGGAAAGCTTAGTGCATATAATCAGTCTGAATCAATATTTGGACTTTCAAATTCCAGAGAAAATGTATAATATCCCATACAAAAGCAAAAGAAAACAGACATGAAAAATAAAACACTCCGGGGAGTAATTCTCCAGTCACCACTAGATTGCCAAACTGTCTCTTACATTCACACTCCCAAGTAAGTCTTTCAGACATCATTCCCTCTCACAATCACAGAATCCACGCACTCAATCACCCCCCAGTGGCCAAAGGCTCGTGTACTTAAACTTTTCAAAATGCGCCCTTCTATCATCTTTAAAACTTCTCTTTCCTTCTTCAACAAATACCACCGCGCAGCAACTATAAGCAAAATCAAGTATCACGCATCACGTCTTCTTATAATCGTAACCCATCTTCCCATGGCGAAGGTCACCGGTCTCGCAGCCAAAGAAACCAGAAGAGCAGCTCATCAGCCCATCCACGCTCCTGCAGCAGCAGCAGCAGAGCCCATCTTCACCCCACCAAACAAGGACAAGGATCTCTCATGCCGGCCCTCGATATCCAAAACAGGAGCTCATCGCTGAGGCAACCCATGGGTGGCAGCAGATCCCTTCTCCCACGCACCGGACAAGGACAAGGACAAAGATCACGGATGCCAGCCCTCGTTTACGCCCCCCTCTTACCAAGACCAGCACCTCCCCCGCCCAAGCAAGACCCTACAGGTCTCCCCTCCTACAGCCAGTCCCCTTCATCCTCATCCAACGCCCCAGTTCGCAGCACCGCCGCAAAATCCACCCATCACCAGAAGATGGCCAGCCGCCAAACGCAAATCACCAACCTCCCCCCCGCCGCCCGTCAACAACAGGAAGAATGGGCACAAGCGCAGCTGCGCACGAACGCCGGTGCGTGCCTTGCAGGCTGGGCCTGGGTGCGGACGGAGAACAGTGGCGGTCTATCCGGCTATCGCTGCCAAGGACGCTCGCACTTCGTTACCGACGAGCTGCTGGCGCGGGGGGAAGCGACGTGCTATATGCGGGATATGGCTCTATACGAGCTGTACAGGGAGACGCGGTGGGAGGGCCCGTATAACCAGGTGCAGGTAGCGGCGATGCGGGGGATGGGCCTGGAGGTGTACAAGGCGCATACGGCGGAGATGAAGGAGCGGATTGAGTGGTTGCAGGCGGTGGGGAGGTGTCCGTTTGAGGCTGAGAGGAGGGAGGAGGAGATGGTGCTGGCGAGTCGGGCGTGGCGC
>NW_022157391.1:0-22409 GCF_007821495.1 Lachnellula hyalina
ATAAAACATCATAATCTCCCATAACTTTTCATTCTCCCTTAAATCCCTTCAAATCACGGCAAGGTCTTCCCTCCCTGATGCCTTGGTCCTTCCGCCTCTACGACCCGCTTATTCTCCTTCTTTTCCTTATTAAAGAAAACCAACAGCGGCTTAAATCGATCCGCCACACTCTTGCCACTCCCTCTCCTTACTCGAATGAAATAGTAAAGCAGGATGGCCGTGACGATATTGAAAGCGATATACGCAAACCCGATCCCGTAATCGCGCCATCGAGTGCTGTAGCTAATAGATACGCTGCTTAGATATTGATCGGAGTTCGAGATGGAGCAGTATTGACAGTCTGCTCGCGCGTCTTTGTTGTAGATGGAGCCGCCGGCGATGTTGGCGTAGGGTGTTAGGTAATCGCCGCAGGTTTGGCCGGCTAGGGGCTGCATGATTGCGAGCTCATTGGTGGAGCAGTGAATGGTCTTTCCGGATATTCCGGTAGAAGCTATTGCTGAGACAAGATCTGAAAGGTTACTTAATATTAATTTACTACATTAGACTGGCATAACTTACAGGTTAGAGGTGAGACGCGGTACATGAAAATCCAGAAGCCTGGGAGGGCTTTGGGAGGTTGGAAAACACCGTTGAAGGTCAAGGTTAGAGAGAACATTATGGTAGCAATGTTACCAGCCGTAATGGCATCTGGAAGTGCCGATATCATCATGTGGGCAAAGGTACTCGCGAATACGAAGAATTGTATAAGCAAAAGCAGTATTAGGCCTTGACGTTGTGGGGCGGGAATACCACCCTTTGTATAGATTGGGTAGAAGTAGGATCCAAAGACCATGACACCAAGAACAATTTGATATGGAATTTCAACGACGATATTGGCGATGAGGAACGCTTTCCAGCTGTAAGCTTTCGACGGGCGCTCGCGAACTTCATACAGGTCTCTCTGGAGGATGAATCTTGGCATAATCTGCTGGACCAAACTTGTGAAGATTGTCGTGATCATGAAGATGGAGAAGATGACGTCTTGGATCCCCTGCTGACTTGAATCTGCGTGGAAAAAAGAGAATCCGATGAAAAGCGCAGAAGCTACCCCTAGGAGGATCTTGCTGTAGACGTAACCGGGGGTTCTCCAATATTGTTGAAAGACACGAACGGTTACCTCGTATAGCTGAGTGAAGAAGGGCATTGCAAATTCGCCGTGGGATCCGGCTGGTTCTTTCGCTTGTTCTTTGCCCATAGTTGATTTGATCTGTGAGAGCTCCTTCTGGGTATCCTGTGCTTCTTTGCTATTCTTCCATACTTCATGCCAATCCTTGCTTGACTTCCCACTTGGACCAGCTCCGACTATGGTCAACACTTTCACCAATTAGCTTCCTGTCCTTGATGACAAAATGGACTTACTATATTCTGCAGGGTTGTCTTCCGGTCCGCACTTTTCAGCTCCATTTGACTCGAAGTAGTTTAATAAAGTGTGAGAGTTGTGGCCAATATCCCCGAAATACACAGTTCGTCCACCCTTGGCTAGAAAGAGAAGCCGGTCAAATTCCTGGAACAGAATGGCACTCGGTTGATGTATTGTAGCCAGGACAGCTTGCCCGCTATCTGCTAGTTTCCGGAGAAAAGAAATAATTGCCCAAGATGACTGCGAATCCAATCCGGAGGTTGGCTCATCCAAGAATAGAAGGAGGGCAGGCTTGGCGGCTAACTCTACCCCGATAGTCAACAGCTTACGCTGTTCGACGTTCAAACCCTCACCTGGGACACCAACAACTGCTTCGGCAAAGTCCTGCATATTAAGCATTTTAATAACATCCTCAACGAACTCGTGCTTCTCTTTCTTTGACACCGTCTTTGGCTGGCGAAGCATGGCAGAGAAGCGTAATGCCTCACGGACGGTAGTGGTCTCAAGATGGAGGTCCTGTTGCTGAACATAGCCTGTTTTGCGTTGAAATGACTCGTCCAGAGGTTTGCCGGAAACGAACATGTCGCCGGTGACAACTCCCATCGAAACACGTTGAGCAAGAACATCTAATAGAGTGGTTTTACCAGCACCCGATACGCCCATAAGCGCAGTGAGAGTTCCTGGTTTCACCCATCCAGAAATATTATCGAGAAGCCTGCGGGGCTCTCCTTTAATCTGAATATCATAGCAAACATCTTTCCAAGTGAAAACATCAGTTTGAGGTGCCAAAGCTTGGAGTTGCTCATCGCCCTGCTGTTCTTGCTCTATATCATCCTTTCCCATACTTGGAATTCCAGCCGGAGTGGGAGTTTCATCGTCGTTTTTCGCAGCTTTTTCGGCGGCTTCAAGGTGCTTTGGGACGTGGCCACGTCGAAAGACCAGGACCTCCGCAGAGCTATCCGTATTCGCGTTGAACTCAGTAGCAAGTAGATAAACAGCCAAGAAAAATAGCATGAATGCAAACATGAAACCTAGATTTCTCCATATATGAGAGTACGAGTACTGAAACTGGCTCTGCAAATAGGCATCACCGGAAACGGTAGTTTCGCCAACCACTGCACCAGCGATAGCACACACAAAGTGATCCCCTGTAAGTGCATAAGTTCCACCAGATGGAACGAGAGTAGAACATGCAAATCTCCGGCCATGTAGTTCGTTCACAAATAATGCTTCGAATGCGTACTAGATCACGGGGGAGTTAGTTATTTCTTCTTCGAGGGTGTTTTAAGAGCAGGAGAAGAACAAACTGCGATCGGGTTGATATAGCTGATCCATTTGAACCATGGTTTCATTAGCGGTCGAGGTCTAAATAGGCCATAATCAGCAGTAGTCCTAGAACAATGTTCTCATACGAAGGAAAGAGATATGGGCGACAAGTAAAAATGTCTCATTTGAAGCGGATGATTCAAGAGGTCCTGCCAGACTTGGAAGGGAAAAGGTAGGGGGGAGTGGTATATGCAATCCTACTTACATGACGAAACCAGCATAAATAACAATGGCAAGAGTGAACACACCTGCAATTGCTAAGGCCTGTGAAACTGTTTTCGTGGATGCTGCAATACTCCGATAGATCTGACTCATCACCAAGATCACTATAAAGTTAAACAAGAAAAAAATAAAGAATTGACTAGGTTCTCGTCTCAAATTGGCGAGGAAATATAGAATGATATTGAAGCAAGTCGCGATAGCAAACTTCACAGGTATATCGGCCACGACGCCAGCCAAGGCTTCCGTGAACGGATGGTAGAAGGCATAGGAGGCTTGCTTTTCGACAATTGGGCGTTGCGCGTAAAGGCTATTGATTTCGGAGATGGCGATTAGGGCGTTCAGCAGAACAGAAAAAAACAAAACTCCGCCTTTTTGGAAGAAGCTTGAAGTATCGTTTCTTGTACCATAGAAGATTGATCCGATGATCAGGGACATAACAATCTGACCGATGATTGTCGTTACTGTTGAAGTCTTATCATTGAGCAACCTACGCTCATGGATTAGCATAGTTCCACTGCACACAGGATGTAGGAATTTAATACCGTTGGTAGGCCCGCTGAGTGCAAAACCTCACCTGCATAGGAATGCTAATTGTATATGGCGATTCAGGCCTGACATGTTTTGACTGCATACCCTTTCGGCTTTCCTGAAATGTTTCCAATGTCTTTCCACCAATGGGAAATTCTCTGTCCTGGTTGCTGATTTCCTTTTTAAGAGCCATATACTGTTTGGACTCTTTCCAGTATCTCTCAAAATCTCCTGCTGTACGTGGGACATTACCCTGGAAGTTTTCGCGAACCTTCCGCTCTGATGGATTGGTAACAGACGTCAAAAAATCACCGGTGGTCTGGCGTGGAGGACATTCGTACCCCATTTGAATGAAGTATCGTTTTGCTTCATTGCAAGGTCCGAAATAAATCTGCCGCCCATCGTACAAGACAACAGCTTTGTCAAATTGATCATAGATGGCCTGAGACGCCTGGTAAATCGCTACTAGATGAACAGTGCCACTGAGATCGGAGGACATGCGAAGAGATCTGGTGAACTCCAGAGCTGTGGCGGCGTCAAGACCTCTTGTCGAATTATCCCACGACGCAATTGGGGATCTAGCCAAGGCCATTTCAGCAATACTAACTCGCTTTCTTTCACCACCGGACACTCCACGGACATAATCGTTTCCAACTTTGGTGCTGTGAATATGAGAAAGGCCAAAAATCGCCATTACAACCTGGGCCATATGCTTTGCCCATGACTCGCGACTGACGCCTTCAATCAGTCGTTGTTGCGGGGTCCGGACTCGAGCAGCAAATTCGAGGGTCTCGCCGACTGTCAAGTGAGGAAAGTGCTTATCGACTTCTTGATTATAGACAATCTCGCCTCGGAATTCCTTCAGCATTTGCTTCTGAGTGATACCTGATAGAGTCTCGCGTTAGTCATTGCTGTCATAAGAATGCTGGAGGCGATGCTAGGCACTTCGATGATGAAGACTTACCATTGTAGTGTATATCGGACTGTGACTTCATATCTAAGCCATGCAATTCTCCCATCAGAGACTTGAGGAGCGTTGAGCAACCACTGCCAGGACGTCCGAGCACAACAAGCATCTCCCCTGACTTGAGTACACCATCAAACTCGTTCAAGATGGTTTTCTCAGGCCCCTTGCTGAGAAATTCGCGGAATCGAAGAGGGGCTAGAAGCAAAGAGCCTACGTTCTTTTGCAGGTTGATAGCTGACCCTGAGCCGCAAACTTTTAGTTGCTTCCAAACTATACCAGCCCTTCGTTCAATAACATCATTCTCATCAACAAGTCTCATTACCATTCTCGTCCATTTGTAGACATCAAAGTCTGGGGAGGAGGGGTCCAGCACGGCGTCTCCAATATTAACGCCATGAAGTGTATCGAGTCTCTCTAAGGCAGTCGATCCCCGACGGGTTTGCGATCGGGAAAGGGCCACAGAGCCTCCAAATTCAGAGGCTATCCTGTGAAGATGTTCTCTGTCCCCAGACCTTATAGGTTCGAATCGACGTTCTGAGTTCGATCTTTCACTTTCTGTCCACTCTATATCGCTCGGATCTTCATCTTTAACTTCCTTTGAGCTGTTACCAAGAATTATCTCAGGTCGTCCAACAAAGTTAGAATGCTCGCCGAGAATATTATCGGAGCGTTCAGGACGGCATTCGTGTTTCTCTGACGACATTGTTGAATAGAGGGGTATTAACCGTTCTCGTCTTCAGGTCCTGGGTTGTGGTTGACCAGTGCTGCAACAATTGCACTCGAGTTTATCTCTTGTGCTCGCAATCGTTTCAAGAAGACAAAATACAATTCCTACATCTCTCAAGGTGTATTATGCTTGCGGGTACGTCTTCTGAATACCTGTAGGATAACTCTAGTGTGAAACTAGGTTCACGCTTGCCGTGGGGACTCCATAGTTAGTTAAGCTATCTAAGAGTCAACACCCCCAGCGAGGATTGAATGCCAGCAGGTTGGAATATACCCTCTACCAATAAGGAGGTCGAGGTCGAGGCTCACGAAAGGATTAGTATAGCTTAGATGCACGCGGATGAGTCAGTACTATAGGTTTACGATAGTAAGACGCGTCTGGTTATTTGTTGATCTTCGGAAGCACCACCAGTTTAGAGTTCAGTGCTTGACTAGCAAAAATCAAGGTCAGCACTAGTTGAGCCGAATTCGGTGGAATGTACAGTAGCATGCCGAAGGATGAGACAGATGTACGACCTGATTGTATCGCCGACATATGTAAAGCTTACGGCACCTTTCCTTTCCACTCTTTCTGATTTAAATGCAGCGGATATGAAGTTTGAGAAAGGTATCGTCTCTGCTAGGGCAGCATCCACTAGAACTAACAAGTGCCTAAGGTAGGTGCTGGTGGTGGTGTACTGTAAACCTCAACTCCGAACGTTCGATCGAGACATCGGTGACGTAGCACAGCATAAATAAATATCTACGAAATGCGCCATTACTACTCGTAGTACACGTTAGCATGAAAGCAATTCCATACTAGAGTTCCCACTCCCGACTCCAGACCCCAGACTTCCGACTCCAGACTCCAGACTCCAGTCTTCACAACCCGCGTATATAATTCAGCACGCTGTCAAACAGTCATGACGTTTGAATATAGCTTAATTTGACCACTCCGTTTACCCGTTCAGCCGAGTCTGTCAATCGTACTCGCACTCTTTCCGAATTGCGACGCTATGCATCCAATATGCTCTCTGTACACAGATTGTACGCCAGTGTACAGCACGATACTCGTAACATTTCTGTCCGTCGATCAGTTGAAGACAGTCTAGGCTGAAGCTTCTAGGCCGGGACATCTAATATGACTTGTTGAACCCATGATATACAACAGTATAGTGTCAGTAGTATTGGAAATAGATTTTGCAACCAAAGATTAAAAACATTAAATACTAAGATTACATGCTACTTAGCATTTGATTCCAAAAGCACGCTCCGGACTTTAATTTTAAATAGAAGTACAACGATAAAAGACTAACAGAAGTTTTGAAAACAGAACTAAACTAATATACTCGGCGGTAGCTAGACATGCAAGAGTTTTAATTTTGTCCTATTTGGAATAGCTACCTCAATACTATTCACGTTCCACAAGTCGTAATCTAACTATCACTACCTGGGGCCGTCAAACTAAGAAGTGCAATCGACGCCTCTTCAACAGCAGCAAGATCTTCACGTCTAGAGATAGATGCCGGGTCCAAATACGGCCGCTCGCCCAAACTAACAGCACGTTGTCCAGTTCGCGTGCCTAATCCTTGGTAATCAGGTGTAGCCGCATGGTAGGTAGATCGGCTAAGACGCGGTGTAATTAATCAGTAAATAGTCCTAAAAGGCTTGCCTGTAATGAATCAAATTAAACCTACTTATCCCAAATAACCAAATCATTCTCATTTTCCCAATGAACACGCACTTGCAAATCATGATTTTCCACAATCAGACGTAAGAACCAGTCCTGCAACGACCGTGATTCCTGCTCCGTAACGCCGTTGATGTGCTGCACGTGATGGCCGACAGCGAAGATAGATTTCCATCCCGTCACAGGATTCGTGCGCACAACTGGATGGATAGCTTCAAGTTTATCGCCGACGTTCTCTGGGGCCCCTCGTTCCTCGGTATAGAGCTTGTAGCCGTTGATTGCGGCTGCTTTGCCGAATTTCGGCTGCCCGTAAGTTGCTGTTAGGCCTTCGAGAAGCTTTTGGAAAGGAGGGGAGATCCGATCATACACGTCGTAGCCGCTGGCGAAAATTGTATCGCCACCGGTTCTTGGGAGTTTCGTTAATCTGAGAACGGCGTAATCACTGGGAATGGGCTCAAAGGTTATGTCAGAGTGCCACTGATCTGGTAACAAGTTCTTTCTTAGTCCTGGATTAGTCTTTCGGGACCCGGTCAACGCACCTGTGTTGCTAGCCTTGATTGTCTCACGATCCTGAACGCCTTTAAATATGATCCTTCCTCGAGAAGAATCAATGACGCTAATCTCTTTATCTTTCACAGGTTCCGTGACGCCAACGTTGACAGTCGGGTGGATATGCAGCTTGGAGGTACTAGGCTTTCCTGAGAGTTCTCCCAATCGCTGAACTAATACTTTTTGCAGATCATTGTCGAGTGCGTCCTGTCTTCGGAAAATGACTACATTGCGCTGGGAGACTTGGACTTTTAGCATTTCAAGTACTTAAGTTGAGGGTACTTTTATACTCACTGGTAATAGCAAGGTCCTAAATCAAAGCAAGTTAGCATAACTTCCTAAGAGATATTTCAACCTATGTGTAACCAAGACCGGGGACATACTCGAAGAAGTTCATCCGAATTAGGAGCGCTCAACCAATCTACAAGCTGCACATTCTTGAATTCTGTCCCAATGACAGCAGTAAGATCTCTACTCTCAAATTGTTGAAGGGCACCACTAAGTTTCAATGCTGTTCGAGTTTGTTCTTTGCCAGGTATCGTCGCTGCAGATTTACCATCTTGACTTGGTGCAGTTGCACTTGGTGCAGTTGCACTTGGCGCCATCTTGTTTCTTATTAAGATAAGGATCGATTATTATCAGTAATAAGTTAATAACACAGTTTGAAAATCAAATTAATATGAAGTTATATTTAATTACTAGGACAGGCAGATTTGGCAAACATGGAAAGAAGTACAGCCGATAGCGCAGCACATATATTGGGAATCGTTATCCGTTCTCCAGATTGCGTGATGAGGGACCACGTATAGAGACCCTTAGGCTGACAAAACGGAAGCGAGCTATAGGCCCACTGTCCTAGGTATATGACTCAGACTAAGTAGCTCCCTTGCTATTATAGATCTCTGCATGACTCCTGAATTCTTAATTCCAGGTCTAGATAAGGGGCGTAGAAAAGGGTAAAGAAGTGTCAGCTTTTGCAATATTGACCGATTTCTAAGCAGATTCATTTCTTGTTCGAGGAAGGTTAAGTATAATATATTCATAGTTTTATAGTCCACTATTCATATCGATATACCTCTAATTCCCTGTTCGTTTCATCTAATATCCTCATATCATAATCATGAAAACATTACATAGACTATTTACTATATACTTTAATAGCCAGTCTAATTAAACAGAAATTATCTTTTTCGAAGTGCTTTTTCATAGACCTTTTCTAGCGTCTCTAAACGAAGTCGACTTCATCCTTTTAACTACAACTTGGAAAGCGCAGTCCTGCGAGAAGTCGAGTTTGGGTCTAAATATGGCTTTTCTCCAACCGATACAATTCTGTTTCCTGAACGACTGGTATCGTAATCACTTGAAGCTAGGTTAAAAGTCGGTTGCTGATTAGAGGTGCAGATTACTTACAAAGTTGCGGTATGAAAACAAGAACGACTATAGGATTATCAGCATTATTTTAATACGGGTATCAGTAGAAGATTGTACTTGTCCCAGATGGCTATGTCATTCTTTCGCCACTTAAATCGAACCTGGAGGTCATGGTTCTCAACTACAAGTTGAAGAACTGTTTTATAGTATTAATCCTGAAGCCAATTCAAGAAGTGGGTTAGAAGTAGCCTACAATATTCTTTTAGGATCTGATCCTCGCGAGGAGTCACGTTGTCAAATTGTCCGTCGTGGACTTGATGGCCAGCAGCCATGATGCTTTTCCAGCCAGTGACTGGATTTGTACGTATAACAGGGCTATGAGTATTAGCGGTGCCGCGCTAGTAAAGAGTGATGCATATACTGAGAGGCTTCAAAATTGAGACCATGATTATGTGGTGAACCACGATCTCCTGATATCAGATCATCACCACCTTCAGAAGCGAGCCTTTTTAGCGTTGCCTGGAAGTAAGAGCATTAGCTTCCAGTGTCCAATGGTTTATATTATGTGCCATACTTACGTTACGATGAGTTGCTGTCAAGGTTTCCGCGAAGCTTTTCCATGCAGGAGATAAGCGATCATAAGCCTCATAACCACTATCAACCATAAGTTGTATTCTCAGGAAGTCAAATAGCAGTCTGACCTGGCGAAAATGGTGTCTCCACCAGACTCGGGCACAACTGTCATTTTCAGGATTGCGTAGTCGGAAGGAACATTCTCGAATGTAATGTCAGAATGCCAGAGAGTGCTGGCGAGTGGTTTTAACGAAGAAGTGTGATCTTTATGAGACCCCTTCGCAGTCTATAAGGCACATGAATGAGTCTTTGAGATTCTAGAAGCATCCTGAGATCTCTAACCTCTGAAGATATCACCATGACCTCTTCTTCAGGCTTAGGCTCTCCATCAACCACAGTCTGGGTCTTTCCGCTTCTAAATGCATGTCGGTGCAGCTAATATTCTGTCAGCGTATCAGGGAAATACTGGCGCTCAACTGGAACTACCGACCTTTGACGATTCTGGTTTTCCAGAAAGCTGCCCGAGCTTCTCTCCAAGAATCTTTTGCTCATTAATCTGCAAGTCTTGATTCCGAAAAACTATCACACCGCGCTGCGAAACTTTGATTGGTCAACATCTCTTTGTTTGTAGGTTATTCTGGATCACAATCTAGAGAGAGCATACCAAGAATTGCCAAATCGCGAAGCTTTGTATTGTCAGAAAGCAACGAACTAAGCTGCAGCTCAGGGAACTCTCTCCCGATAATTGGGGTCAGATCATTAGATGTGTAATTATCTAAAGATCCAGAGTATTTCAGTGGCGTTCGCGTTTTGTTCGTGCTTGCTGTTGCCATTTTCAACGTGATTACAAAAAGTACCCAGAGTCGTCACTCTTGATATGAGAATAAGTATAATCTGACTTGGAAAGGCTGTATGTACTGCGACTTCGGACTTTACTAGTAAATCCTGCGTAGTGAGATGCCATGCACAATGGTAGGCTGTGAAAGGTGGGCTGGCATGCAAGGTGGGGTGCGGAGTACAGGCATATAATAGTAATGAGTTGACTACTAGTGGTATTACGAATTACCGCTAATATGCCGAGATTATAATAGATTCAAGAAGTAAGACTCCAATTCTCTCCCTAGGTCCTAGGAGCGTTACTCGCTGATACTGTCCCAAAGAAGATTACAAGCAAAGATGAATCAACTAAGCTTTTAGGAAACGATTGGACACCGATGCTGCATTTGATGCTCTGGAACCTGGAGCCCAGCTCCATAGTACGTACATTTTCGTGGTCAGGGAAGTGATGTTGTGACTTCTCAAATTATGTCGTGATAGTTAATAAGTAGATCTGATTAAGCGACCCGTTCCAATGCATCCGAGCGATTTGATGAAGCCAAACGCGCCTCTCTGTCCTGTTGTACCCTACAGTCTGCGCTTTAAGCGTGCGTGGCGATATGATTTAGTTTATTATGCCAGAGACCAATCATTGAAATTTGTCCCTTAAAGGTTCTGGGAGCACATCGAAAAATTCGTAGTATCGTAAACAGATCACACTGGACAAAATGACCTTTACGAGCATGTCGTCTACGAAATTGGCTGAGAATGTTCCTCGTGCCGATATAACCCATCTAAAACCAACTACGATACAGAATGGAATCGACGTTTCAGCAAATGTTCGTTCTTGGAAATCATACCTTTGGGATACCTTTGATAAGAGTCCCGCTGAAAGGCGGCTACTCTTCAAAATCGATGCCACTCTGGTAACCTTTGGGTGTTTGGGCACTTTTATCAAGTTTCTCGATAGAGCTAATCTGAACACCGCCTTTGTATCTGGTATGAAGGAAGATCTACATCTGTATGGAAATCAACTCAACTATGCCAATACTTCCTACAGCATTGCTTCGATCATCGCTCTAGTACCAGTCAATCTGCTCTTGACCCGAACGAATCCGAGATATTTTATACCATTTCTAGAGATTGGATGGACCATATGTACTTTTGGACAGTCACGGATGAACACACCTACACAGCTATACGTCTTGCGAGCACTTCTTGCAATATTCGAAACAGGCCATTATTCAGCAATTATGTTCCTCTGTGGTTCCTGGTATCAGAAGGGAGAATTGGCCAGGCGCATGGCAATTGTCAATATGGCTGCTCAAGCTGGCCCTATGTTTTCCGCATATCTTCAAGCCGCTGCTTATTCAGGGCTCAACGGGGTTCACGGACTGGCCGGTTGGCGCTGGTTATTCCTAATCGACGGGGTCATATCTCTAGGCATCATAATTCCACAGTTATTTCTACTTCCCGAAGTACCGTCACGTTTGAAGCCAAACTTCATGTTTTCAGCAGAGGAAATTGAACTTGCGAGAGATAGACAACCCAAGGAAGGCCGAGTAAGGCAAGGCGCATTCTCTCGAGCACAGGTTCTGAGATGGTTTACAACGCCCGAAATCTGGATACTCTGGTTAATCGCTGCTTCCCAAAACATTGGCTATCTCCCAAACCAGTCTATGGCATTTTGGTTCAAGGCGTGGAACAAGATAAAGCCGAAGAGTTATACAGTGCAACAAATTAGTAAGTTTCCATCCCGACATCTATATATTTTTGAGAGAAAGCTTCTAACTAGTATTAGATAATTATACGACTCCTATTTACGCAACGACAATTACCATCACCACTTTAATGGCCTGGGCTAGTGATACTGTATTCAAAGGTCGCCGTTGGCCAATGCTTATTCTAGGAGGAGCAGTCAACTTCGTAGTATGTATTCTGCTTGCAACAACTCCCGTGTTCCCAGCAAATAGAGCTTTTCGTTGGTTTCTATACTATCAGACTGGCTGGGGAGAGGCATCTAATTGCATGTTTTGGGCCTGGACCAACGAGATATTGTAAGGATCCACTGCTATCTTGTATAAAACTCATAACTAACAATAGCAGATCTGGTGATCCTGCTACTCGTGCTTTTGCTGGTGCTGGTCTCCAAGTCTGGTCCCAAGTATTTGCGGCAACTATGTAAGTCTTTTAATCATAGTATTCATCTAATATATTGTCTAATGATAAATAGTCCCCTTGCTGTCTTTCAGACGGTCGATCAACCTCGTGTCAAGGCCGGCAACTTCACCGCAGCAGGTTTCTGGATTGTCCAGATAATTTGTGCTTCTGCTCTGGCCTATATGCTAAAGTACAAGAATAGAAAAGGGTCGCAGCTATTTCAGGACGTTCCGGACGAAGGAAGTGAAAACGAAAGTAATAATGATCTCCAAGGAAAGGGCGGTGCTCAGCCGCATGTGATATCCATCTAAGTTGGGGAATTGACGACCGCATCCAAACTGCTTATATGCAATACTAAGCTTGCGGGTAGAATAAGATGCTAGGCCAATAGCTTACTACATAATTCAAAGTTGGAATAACACTCTAATCTTCTGTGGCAGCAGATCGTCCAAGAATACAAATCATAGAAATCTCGTTCAATGAAAAAAGATAGGAGCTTCTGTGTTTTTACGTACTATGTCTACATTATACGTGACGCTTTTGTGCTACACATGCGTCTCTATTAAAGTCTAGTGTCTCCCTGGAAGTCTATAAGTCGATACTATTATTCTCCCCGTTTTAAGTCTATTAGAAAGCACTATAATCAGTCACTCTAGGAATGTTGTTCGGACAAAGTTATACCCGAATATCGGAGCCCATAGATAATGCAAGTATGGCATTATTAATCCAAGCAATCATTTCATTATACCAACCGCTGTGAGTGGTTATCAAGGAGTTATTCGGTGATAAGTGAAAAGTCGTGATTGCATATGCATATGGCGTTCGTCTCAACTAGCCGAAGGGTTCATACCCGGGAATAAAGCGGCTAGATAAGCTGCGGGGTATTATTGCACGACTTGAATATTATATGCCTTTACTATGTTTATATAAGTTATAGCTAGCCGAAGCGTTCCTATTCTGGTATATAAAGTGTTTCCAGCGCTTTGGTCTTTAAAAATAGGGTAAATAATCATATCTAGGGAGCTTCTGACCTACCAGATACCTTGCTTTACCTGCATTAGACTTAGTAAAAAAGTACGTACATATAGTAGCAGTACCCTGCATACAATCTACCCCACCAGACATAGCACTAGTGGGGTAGCTGTCACCAACTAGTCCGCAGCATAATCGGATGATGAGCCGAGAAGAAGACGACTAGTCCGATGTAGTAGAAATAAACTCTCTGCTATTTAGAAAATTAAAGTTCAAAAGTTTCTGCTGGTTTGATTCGACTTCAATTTTGTTTATTTTGCAGTTCAGCATGGCACTTCCGATCAAAAGAGTCGCGGTTATCGGTGCTGGTCCGGCTGGGGCTATCACAATCGATGCATTGACCGAGGAGAAGAAGTTTGACGTTATCCGTGTTTTCGAAAGACGGGAGAAGGCTGGAGGCATCTGGTAAAAAGACATTATCAAGACCGCTTAATCTACTTCTGATGATATATTTCTAGGATTAGAGACGAGAAGGAACAACCCAAGATACCAAATCTTCGCGCATTGATTGAACATAGAGCTGATCTACCAATTCCGATCCCGACCCAATTCCCGACAATTACGTCGCAAGAACCAGAGATCAATGGCAAGGAACATCGTTACACGTACACACCAGTCTACCCTGGAATGATTTCGAATATAGATGAACGGATAATGGCTTACAGCAAAGAACCATTTCCAACAAACATAGACGCGGATTCCAACGGGGTCATTGATCCCCGGGCACCATTTCGTCAAAGTGAAGGCATAAGAGAGTGGGTTGAGAGTTTGTTCAATCGCAAAGGGTACCTCCACCAAGTCGAATACAACACGTCAGTTGAAAAGGCAGAGAAGAAAGGTTCAGAATGGATCTTGACATTGAGAAAATCCTTACCTGGAGGAATACACAATTATTGGTGGCAAGAAACGTTCGACGCACTCGTGGTTGCAAGCGGACATTATAGTATACCGCGCTTTTCTGAAGTTCCCGGCCTCGTGGAATTTGTAGAAAACCACCCCGGGGTTGTTGAGCACAGCAAAACATACCGCGGACCGGAGAAATATCGTGGGAAGGTGAGGTTCAAAATACTCTAGGTGCTGCGTACCCACACTAAAAGCTTTGCAGAGAGTTGTCACAATCGGCGCTTCTGTGTCTGGGACCGATATAACGAGACAGATTGCTACCGTCGCAAAGTCACCAGTGTATGGGTCGATACGAGGACCGCATCGAGTATACGGCATTGTTCCCTTTGAGCATCCTCATATCGCGCTGAAGCCAACCATATCTCGTGTTTCTACATCTAAAAATCGGAGAACGGTATACTTCTCTGATGGCACCAAGCTTGATGACGTGGATTACATTATTTTTGGGACGGGATTTGACTTTAGTTTGCCATTTCTTCCGTCGGTAAAGATTGAGAACAGAAGAATCTTGGGGATATACCAGCACGTATTTATGCAAGATGATCCGACGTTAGCCTTTGTGGGGGCGGTAAGTCATTCGATCCTAGCTGTATAGTTTGTACTGATTTTGAACAGGTGTCGGCTGGCTTTACGTTCCTGGTGTTTGAGTGGCAAGCAGTTGTAGTGGCTCGATTCCTCGCTGGGCGTATCATTCTTCCACCAAAATCTGCACAGAAAAAATGGGAAGAGGATCGTTTAGCAGTTCGTGGCGATGGGCAGCCTTTCTTCAAGATAGCACCCGACTTTGAAGCCTACTTTGAAGCTCTTCGACAGTTGGCCGGCGACCCAGGCCCTGGAGTTCCAGGAAGACGACTGCTGAAATGGGATCCTGCTTGGCTTCAAATTGCAGAGCAAACGATGAAACTAAGGATAGAAAACTGGAAGAGAACATCGGCTGTTGCGGAAGCGCAGTTTGTAGAGGGGCAAACTGCAAATGGTCAGCAGCAGAAGGAGCCCCGAGACACTAGAAGGACCGAAAGACTGGCTCGTTTGTAGTTTTGCTACAGATAAAGTATCCCCAGATAGATATTGAATTGTGGATGCACTGGTTAAATATACCAGGAAACATATCACTATCTCACCACAGGAAGAACCTTTAATAAGTGTTGGTAGTTGTGGCTGTTGCTGTGGCTGTGACAATAGTACGTCTATCTCACGTGCAACGATAATCATGGACGAGTACAGAAAGACCCTGCGCCAGCCCCGCAAAGAGCCTCCTTTTTGAAGATCGGAAGCCCCGGTGCTCGTTAGAGGTCCAGGACCTTCACTCTCCCCTCCTTCACCATCTTGACCTTTTCTTACTTTGTACTCGTGCTTGTACAAATACTATGCAATTCATCAACCACTCCTCTGGCCAGACACCCGCCTTACTCGTACTATATCTCCAACCTCCAACTCCATCCCACTTTCTCAGACTATCTACCTATCCATCCCATCAACCATGACCGGCACATAGCATCAAGTCTTCCCCTGCTCCCCCCTCCCCCCCCCCCCCCCCTCTGTCACTAGAATGGCCTCGGTAGGCATATGTCGTGCTAGGGAGGTCTATAGGTCTGTCTGCCTGAGGAACCCGACAGTACCAAATCCCCAGACACAAGCTGATGAACCCAGGTACTACCAACCTAAGAGTGTCGCCGATGCTGCCGGCCCGTCGCCCTCCTCCAACACCGACGGTCTCATTACATTGCAGTCCTTCTCCGATACTGCTCTTACAGCCTTTACCCAACTGATTGCCATCCGCCTCTCCGCCCAACGAGCCATTGTATCCCTAGCAGACCACGAGAACGAATACTTCTTAGCCGAATCTACCAGTTCTCTGAGCCGTCTTGAAGATGGCCCTACACAAAATGCCTGCATGTCAATCAGTGGTGCCTGGGTGCCTCTCGATGCGTCCCTCACCGAACAAACCTTGCGCCTGCCTCCCAACCTCGACTCGAGTGCTGAGATAAGCCCAGTCCTTTTTATTCCCGATTTGCGCCTTGACGAGAACATGAGCCGGTTGGAGTGTGTCGAGAGGGCACCGCATCTGAGGTTCTATTGTGGAGTACCCCTCACCAACAAGCAGGGCGTGAACATTGGTTGTGTTTATGTCGTAGACGACAAACCGCGCAGCGAATTTGGCCTTGAACAAGCTCAGTTCTTAAATACCATGGCTGCTACTATCATGGACCATCTGGAGAACATTCGAGCGAAAGAGGAGGTTACAAGAGTCACGAAGATGAGCCAAGCTCTGCACGCTTTTATAGAGGGCAATGGAACTATGGAAGGAGATTGGCAGCGACTCAAAAGATACGACTTGCCTTCCGGCGCTGGCGTCGCGTTCCACTGGCAAAGCCATAACGAAGGCGGGAAGAAGCCTGAAACTGTTTTGAGCAACCATACGCGGACTCCGAATCAAACATCATCAGACGTGTTCGATAGCGGGACCACAACCTCGGGTCTCTCCCCCCTACAGCACGCAACAAGCACCCAGGATGCCCGATTCAACTACAACAACTCTCCTTGGGGCTCCTCGACAACGATCCCACGCGTATCGGAGACACAATCAGATGTAGCCGAGAGCGGCGGATTAGCACCAAAGACAAATCGAGGGATGAACGCCGAGTTTTCAACGGATGGTTTCTCAAATCTTCTTCATGGAACCTTCTCTCGTGCTTCCAATCTGGTGCGAGAAGGCATGAAGGTTGATGGAGCAGTCTTTTTCGATGCACCGTTCAGGTACTACCAAGGTCGAAGCAATCTTCAACCCGACACGCGACGGTCGGATCCATATGGTACAGAAACCTCGACTGAAAGCAGTGACAATATCTCCGCGAACATCAGACCGGGTCCTAGACCTTATTCACGGCCAAGCCACCAACCCACAGCCAAAGAGGTGTCTCTGGGGCTTCCAGAAACCGCAAATTTGGAGGAAGTAAAGTCTGACATCTTGGGATATTCTACTGCAAACTCCTCTTCGTGGAATAATAAAGGGTCAAAAGACCACCCCTCTTTCGCATCGATTAACCAAAGTCTATTAACTGCGCTCGTAAAGCGGTATCCAAATGGCGAGCTGTTTGTCTTTGATGAGAATGGCCCAACTCTACCCCTTCCTGCATCTACAACAGGAGGCTCACAGGAGAATACTCACAATACTATCACTTCCACCACAGAAGAAAAGCAGGCCCAACACGACCCGCAAATACTTGAGTTACAAAGTCTCCTTGCTTCTTTTCCAGGCTCGCGCCAAATCTTCTTTGTACCTCTCTACGATTCAACATCAGGATGCTTCATCGGATCTTTTGCGTGGTCGACTTCAGCGACACGAAGCTTTTCCGTCGAGAACCACCTCGGATACCTGATTGCTTTTGGACACAGTCTCATGTCGGAGATCACCAAGCTGAATACCTTGAGTGCAGATCACGCAAAGGGAGACTTCATCAGCAATGTTAGTCACGAGCTGAGAAGCCCGCTACACGGAGTTCTGGCAAGCATCGAATTCTTAGCAGATACAACCCTCGATGGGTTTCAACGAAATCTTGTGCAAACTGTAGATATATGTGGCCGTACATTATTAGATACCATTGAGCATGTTCTAGATTTTTCCAAGATCAAAAAGTTCGGGCAGGATAGCATGCAGTCGATGGGCATTCTGGCCGACTTGGATGTTTCAGCAGTCATTGAAGAAGTGTTGGAGGGTGTCTTTGCCGGATTTGAATTCAATGGCCTATCCTCGCTAGGACTTGCAGATATGACCAAAAGCCACTCTCACGGCGCACTCCCGACCCAGCGCAATACCTACCGTGAACCTCCAACTATTATTATTGATATGGGATTCAGGGACCGGTGGAAATTCCCCACCGTCCCCGGGACATGGCGACGCTTGACTATGAATATCTTTGGCAATGCCTTGAAATATACTCGCTCAGGGTATATCCGAGTGAAGCTTGAAGCGCAGAGTATACCGTCCATAGAAGATGGAAAGGAGGCCAACTTACCGGAAAGGACTCTGGTGACCTTGACCGTAACTGATTCTGGTCAGGGAATGTCAAGTGACTTTATGAAGACGAAACTGTTCATGCCTTTCTCACAGGTTTGGGCTCTCTTCCAACCTATGCGTTATAGGTCTCTACTTCGATGCTAATTGGGTCTCAAGGAGGATGTAACTGCACCCGGTACAGGGCTAGGCTTGAGTATCGTAAAGGAAATTGTCGACTTGGCTGGTGGCAACATTGATGTTCGCAGCGAGCTAGGCCGAGGCACAGAAATCACACTCAGCCTGCCATTAGAAAACTGCCCCGCTAGTCCAGGTAAAACAACAGCAGAAACTGGGGATCTAAGCCCAGGTAGCCTTGAAGGGATTGACGAGCCCATTACCGCCGTACGCCGGCGGGGTCGTGGTCGCACGATAACAATCCGTGGATTCGAAGTCATTCCTGGGAGCTCTAACCTTCAAATCGCTTCACTCTCTGGACTAAAAGCATCCATTGAGAACTATATCACAGATTGGTTTCAGCTCGAGATTGCATCCGATGATGCCGCTGTCGACATTCTCATTTGTGACGAATCTGCCTTGGTCCATTCTTCACCCACAGAGCTTAAATGCCAAGCGTTGCTCATTCTGTGCAGCAACAGTGCTAGAAGAGACATTCACACGTCTAGTCTAGATACTTCGCAGGTTATTGAGGTTATCGGCAAACCTTGTGGCCCTCATCGCCTCGCCAAAGCGCTCTTAAATTGCTTTGACGCAGAGGATGCCATGAATTTAAGTCATCAGAAACGGGTAAGTCAGACAACGTCAAGTGACAAGATAACCGCCTCGGACGAAGCAGAACCTGCCAGGATGACTGTGAATACTAATAAGAGTTTAATGCTGATTGGGAATTTGCAGTCCTCGATCGGGTTCTCGCCAACAACAACTCTAAATAGGGCACCAACAATAGACCACAGCGCAAAAAACCTTAAGAGAGAACCGAAAACCTGGAAAAAAGCGCCTGAGGCAAAAAAGATCGGCCTGGAGAAAGAAAGTTCTTCTCGCACTGCTACACCCACCGACGGTGCATTAGATCCCTCCCTTAACTCTTCTACGCCAGACATTGGCACAAGTCAGTTTGAAGGTTATCTCAATTCAGGGCCTATTTTGCCTGCCCCTGACAACACTGATTCTGCCCACGTTTTTTTATTGGTTGAGGTTAGTCCAGCGAATAATTCCTAGTAAATGCGATTTGCTTACAGTGCGGTACAGGACAATCCTATTAACATGATGCTCCTGGAAACATACATGACGAAAAATAAGTGGAAAGTGGAAAAGGCCACGAACGGTTTGATAGCCATGCAAGCTTTCAGAGATCGACCAGAGGGGTTTGGTGTAATATTTATGGGTACGTGCTAAAGTACACGGCGTATGCTCCCTCGGAAGTTAACACGTCCATGTTAGATGTTTCAATGCCCGTAATGTCGGGTTTCGATTCAACACGTCTAATCCGCAGCATCGAAGCCGAACGTCGTATTGCCTACGAACACCAACAACGAACCCACTCCCCATGGCTATCACCACCCGAATCCTCCTTCCCATTCCACGTCCAACCCTTATCCACCTCTACAACGCCATCCACCTTCCCCTCCATCGATCTGCACCTCGCGCTCACACCCCCAAAACTGCAGCTTAATAAACCGGCGCTTATCATTGCGCTAACTGGTTTCAGCTCTAAGAAAGACCAAGAAATGGCGTTCGAAGCCGGCGTAGATGTTTTCATGACGAAACCTGTGCGGTTTAAGGAAGTGGGGAAGATTCTTGAAGGATGGATAAAGAGTCGTGAAGTGGAAAGTAAAGCTTTAAAGGTCGTTACGCAGAAACGAGAGAAGGGGAGAGCGGATTCTGGGACCGATGCTAGGACGTGATAAAAAAGAGTAAGTTGAATATGATATAATATATATAAGCTATAAGCTGTAAGAAATATGAATATGAATAAGAATACTAAGAAGGTTAATCCTAAGTAAAGATTGGATTAGAGTTAATTGTAATGTAATAAATATAAGAAAAGAGTTATTATAAAGTTAAACTAATAAGAAGCAAGAATCCTAGAAATCTATATAGTAAAGTGATAGAAATATTTTATCTTAAAAGTTTATTAGAAATAGTTATATTACTTTATATAGAATATATCTTATAATCTAGATCGTAGTATTCGACCCCTCGGGTTTAGGGGCCTCTGGATCAGGCAAGGTGCATGCATGGGCCGACCGCCGCTTTTAACCTCTATAAGACTCTTACTTACTCTACTGCTTAACCCTTTTCTTTTTTAATCTTTTTAATACCTCCCTCTGCTCTGCTTAGTTATAAGGTCTTATTATACGCTATATATATATCTTGTATAGTTCTACTTATATGCTTCCTTAGTATTACTACAGCTAAGAATAATAGTATAGCTTATTTAAAGCTAGAAACTCTAATCTTCTACTTTAGATTTAATACTTAAGTGTCTATAATAGAAATTATTCCTTTTTAGTTAGTTGGATTAGTTAAGATATAAGTATAAATACTAGCTCTACTCTCTTACTATTATACTATTACTACTTTTATAATAATACTAGTCTGCTTTAGTAGCACCTTTATTTATTATGACCTAGCTAATCTAAGAAATGCCTTATAATAATATAGCTAGCTTCTATCTAACTATACTATAAATAAGTTATATATCAGCTACTTTTCTATTAGCTTCCTTATATAATTAGGCTCTAGCAGGAATTATAAGCCTTAATCTAAACTAATTTATAGCAAGAAGTACTAGTGTCTGCCTTAGCTAAGTTATAAGCTAAGAGTCTTTATAGTAAGGCCTCTTATATTTGCTTTAGATCTAGATTAATTTATTAGAGATAGACTAACACCTATATATATAATATAGGAGAGAGTAAATTATTAGAGCTAAGCTATTATTTTAGATACTAAATATAATACCTTCTCTTTTAAGAACTATTATACTATTATATTCCTCTATATATTAATTATAGTTTCTATTAAAACTATATGCCTCCTAGAATCATTACCTCTAGAAGGACACGTAGACTAGATAAGGATATAGTTAAGAAAGTGGATTAAAGAGGTTATATTAGCTTAAAGGAGGAAAGCTACTATAGAAGTAAAGATAAGGTTCCTATAACCTTATATATATCCCCTAGCAGCTATATTACCTAATACTATAAGGGCTATATTTCTAATACTTCTCTATAGCTCTTACTATAGTATCTCCTTCTATTTCCCTTCTCTTACTTTTCTAAAATAAAAGCAACTACTAACTACTAATCTATTATAACTTCTAGCTGCCCTAAGAATCCTTTAAATATAACTTGACTAAAGGGTTTAGTAAAACCGTCTATAGGCATCTCTAATATTAGCAAGTATAAGACCTTTATCTTCTCTTTTTTAACTAGATCTTAGATATAGTAGTAGTATATATTAATATACTTTAATTATTTATAAAGGTAAGAATTCTAGACTAAAGCTAGAGCGCCTTAGTTATCTCTATATATATTAACTGCTTTACTATTACTTCTAATATACTTTAGTATTCTTAAGTCTCTAAAGATCTATGCTATCTACTAACTCTATATAGCATATATTACTTAAGTAATATACTCTAATTCATAGCTTAACTTAGCTACTAATCTTTACTTCTTTAATATCTAAGAGAATAGTCCTCTATAAAAGACCCTAACTCCTCTAGAAACACTTTTCTAATTAGACTTATTACTTGCCTAATTAGCATCTATAAATATTATAAAGTGGTATTGGAAATACAGCCCTCGCGGTATCAGGTGACGCGGCCGCTAGGGGACACGTACAAGGTTCTTATAACCTCGTCTTCACCTCTATAGTAGCTTTTCTCCTTTAAGCTAATATAACCTCTTTAATCCACTTCTCTAACTATATCCCTATCTAGTCTACATATCCTTCTAGAGGTAATAATCCTAGGAGGCATATAGTTCTAATAGGTTCTAAGTCCTAGTTGCAAGGATAAAGGCCTTTAGTTTCCACCTAAAATAATCCCGCCACTATATAAGTTTAAGAGCGGTCTGCAGGTAGTAAAAGTAATATTTAAAGGGACAACGTAGCATACTTATAAAGAGTAACGTTTAAAGGGATAACGCTT
>NW_022157392.1:0-22390 GCF_007821495.1 Lachnellula hyalina
CAATCCATAGACACATCACTCGTTTACCCCGCAATCCTACCATACCTATCCCTTACTTCCCTCACTTCCCTCACTTAGTATCCTTCCCTCCTTCATCCTCTGTAATCTACTTCCTCTTTCATTGAATGTGGCCCTTTGTCTCTCTCACTGTGACTACTACGTTAATATTGCATCCCATCACCACCACTATGCCCTCTATTATCCAACACCAAAAATCCACCAAGCACTGCCCCTGCTCCCATTGCGATCCCTTTGACGGCCACGAAGCGCTGTTCGAAGCCAGCCTACCGCCCATCAAAAAATACTCTTGTCCTCAATGCAGGCTGCGCTTCGCAGAGAAAGTGTCCCTCGAAGCTCACCAGCGCGAGAGCCTGCATGCCTACTGCTATAACTGCAACGTCCTCTCCTCTACGAGACAGATACACGCACTACACATGCAATCGCACTCTCCCACTCCATCGATCATGCCTTCTTCCGCGACACAATTCCGGTGCTGCGACTGCGAGCGCGATTTCAAAAATGAAGGGGCACTTGTAGATCATCTTCGTGATAGCGAGCTGCACAGATTGGGGAAGAGGGGCAACAACAGCAAGAAGAAGAAAAAACAACAAACGAAGTGCAAGAAATGCAAAAGGAGTTTCAAGAATCAGGATGCGCTAGGGAAACACCTAAAGTCAGTGCGACATAAACCGCTAAGCGACATCAAGTGTGTAGCCGATGAGGAATGTAAGAAGCAGTTTAATTGCCCGTCGGCGCAGTTGCATCATTTAGAGAGTGGGAGATGTATCTCAGGGATGACAAAGACGGAATTAAATGCAGCTATTGCAGCGAATGATACGGAACGGATCATAACGTCGGGAGTAGTCACGGCACAGTGGCTGCTCGAGGATTACCCGTCTACGACTTCGACATCGCAGATTCGGAGTCCGATACTCACCCCAACCTCGACCGAGTTCCTCGACTCCTATCCACCCTCTGCGATCCTCACACCCACATCCACTCCCTCAACCAGCGCCACGAACTTCCACTCCATGCTTACTCTCCGGTCTCGCCCTCAGAGTGGCTATCAAACATGCCCCCTCTGCCCTCCATCCTATATCCGCACATTCACGCATAGCGCACTTCAGCAACATCTGTCGTCAAGCGTTCACGCTCAGCTCACTATGTCTTTGCCCTTACCGATACCCGATGAGATATCATTCCATTGCCCGCGTGCCTTGATGGGCGCGAGGAAAGAGAAGGAGTCTGTTAGGCAATTCTCGACTGTAAGTGGGCTGGCACAGCATCTTGAGAGTGGTGCTTGTGATGGAGGTGAGGGAACTTTTAGGCGCGTGGTAGAGTATGTACAGGAGGAGATGAAGAGTATGGGGTTCGACGGGCTTAAGTTTTTGAGCTAGAGATTCGTGTTTCTGTGGATCCACTGTGTCCGTCGAAAGTTGATAAGGGAGTCAGGTGATTTTTCTTTGCTTATAGTATGTCCTATATCATGAGACTCGGTTCTGTTTAGGCAAACCCCATATTCCTTTATGAAATATCTTTTAAAGAACAATTCCTAGCCTTGCAGGTTCGTCTAGGCGTTATACTTTGCATTACACTGCTTGAATTCGTCTTTCATCCTGTTGGACTTTTGGATTGCTTAGTCAGCGGATCACATGGAACTCTGCTTCTATAGCTAGCGCGTTGCAATGGACGAGAACGAGACTGACTTGAGTTCACGTGCGGTATGCCATCTTATAATACGCGCGATAATGAAAATGTATAATTTGGTGCAGTGGTTAGCACCTATTGAATGGGAGTGACATGGCTCGACCTAATCTTAACCGATGCCACTACACTCCTGCAACGTCAATAATAATCACAACCAACAACCAACAATTGTTTCAGCGCTGGTCATCGAGGACCTGGTATCCAACTATCGCAATCAATCCTGCAACACCAACAATTATCTTATCTTACCGCTGGTCCAGGACCTAAACTATTACAATACTGCGACGCCAACAGTTGCTTTACCCATTCGATCAGACAACGCCGTTCATACACTACGATTTACAGTAACTTTATACCCGCGCCATCTATTGAGTAGATCGCCTTCGATAATTCTACGAGCACATCCTCTTACCATCCTTTCGCTATATTCTCAGACTAAGCAAGCAAGAAAAATTCCAACGATGGAATCTCGTACCGTCTCTAAGTCGGAAATCGAGGTACTATCACAAGAAATCAACGAAGACTTTGGATCTTATCGCATACGGGCCGGACAAAGAGTTCACTATGTGACAATAGCAACTGACGTTTTTGATGAAGACACGATGTGTCGTCCGTACCTGCTCATACCCCAACTACCTGATTTTCCAGACAAAAAATGGACAATAATGGAAGTGAGCCGCAAATCAGACGGTTCTTTGACATTCAATCTCTCATTTGAGGCCTTGCCAGCCGTAAAGTCGATATGGCATCCAACGACCATCGACGTGCTGTCTTTAGAGAAAGTCAAGCGGCACCGATCCGGAGTCCACGAAGTATTGTTTTCCGGCCTTCCAGCCATTTGCAAAATTGCATGTTTCGGGTGGCAAATCCCTAGAATCGAGCACGAGACTTACACATATTCAGTGATCGAAGAATACCGAGAGCCCGGGGATCCGGTCATCACTCCTGCTTTCTTGGCTCACGTGACGGAAAATGGACGGGTGATTGGTATGCTGCTCGAGAAGTTGGAGGGCGACTTTGCAACCATAGATGATCTACCGGCGTGTAGAGAAACCCTCGAGAACTTTCATCACATGAATATGGTTCATGGAGATGTAAACCGCTACAATTTTATCCTCGATCGGTCGAAGGAACCTGTTCATGTTCGCCTCGTTGATTTCGAACATGCTGAACCTTATGAGGAATCGAAGGCGCTTGAAGAGCTCCAATCATTGTCGTCGGAACTGGCAGAAACGACTGGAAGAGGCGGATCAGTTGTAGTAGTTGATAGTGCTTGAAAATGATACCCTTATTGTCGTGCTCCTACCTGCGGATTGTGCTGCTAAGGAACTTTGCAGCATAAGGGTTAGCAAATTTTGATAAATTAGATTTGTCTATTGCTTACTTGCAAACGGTTCTTGAAATCAGGAGGGTTTTTAAAGAGGATTTTAAAGGGATAGGGAAACTTAATAATTGTAAACGGCTACCTATAACTAGTATATAATTGCAGCAGTGAGCGAGGGAGAGGGACACGCAACAATTATCGACAGGGTGCGCCTTTATCCACCATTGTTTCCAGGCAGGTGCAATGCCCAAAGCGTACATCTGCGATCCTTAACAGATTCGGGCTTCCCCAAAGGCTGTCGCCCACGTGTAAGCAAACAACGCAGCTACGCAATAGTAATCATTTGCGCACTCTAAGCGCTACTTCACCGAAACGTCTGCCATAAAAAGGTTGCTTCAGAGCGATATCGTTATATCAAAACCCGCCTCAAATTCTCATCTCACCATGGTGAGCATCAGGAGCCATGAGAGCCAAAAACCTGGTGGTCCTGCTGCAGGCGCAGATTACGTAGACCCAAGTCTCTTTCTTGAGCTCAGTGAAAACAGATATGTTGCATGGCCTATTGCTTCAGTAAAAGCCAATTAACAGCCCAGTCAATGATTCCTCTAACATCACTAGGTATTCGAGCTGAAGGACTTGACGGAGCATAGTTTCGCAACTGTCATCTCTTTTCCGCAAGGTCATCCATTTGATGATGACTGGCTAGAGAAATCTATTACCAAGGCTCTGAATCTAGATGATGTTTTGCACGAGGACTTCCTCGAAACAATCTTGCTCACTGGACCAGGCTCTGAGCAGCTTTCGAATGCGCAATCTTCTGGACGACTACTCCGGTCAGTGCAAAACAAGTGGGGAGTCGCAAAGATTCGAGGTCTTGGTCTTCAATCCGACCTACTGCCCGGCCCGTACATGGTCGTTGGAGGGGAGCTCTGGCAAGTGCTTCGTCTTTACGATGATACGCAAGGCGCTTTTTTAGTACCCGTGAGGAAATCTACAGATGGAAGGTATGTTATTCGAAAGCTATGACTTCATGGTATTGGTGCTGACGCTGGTTTTGCCAGCCGATTCAGTCTTTTGAATGATTGGAAACATGGCTGGGATTGTTGTTCATTAGCTGTACCTTCACGATTGACTTGTTTCAACACAGAAAACCATCCTTTAAGAGGTTATCGTGTGGCTTTAAAGGATGTATTTGACCTTGAAGGGGTGAAAATGTCGATGTGCAATCGTGCATATCTTGAATTGTACCCGCCAGCTGTGTCTACTGCACCTTCACTCCACACCATCATTGGAAATGGAGCTTCAATCCTAGGGAAGACCAAGTTGAGCTCTTTTCTCTCTAGAGAAGAGCCTTCTGAGTCTGTCGACTTCCAAACCTCTTGGAATCCTCGTGGGGATGGCTATCAGGGACCTGGGGGCAGCAGTAGTGGCAGTGCTGCGGCTGTCGCGGCGTATGACTGGGTAGACATAGGGATTGGTACCGACAGTCTGTGGCCAAACATTTATCCCTCGTAGAGCTTCGAATTTACTGATTCGATTGAATAGCTAATGGCAGTGTTCGACGACCAGCTCAGTGCAATGGGTTGTTCGGCCTCCGACCAAGCAGAGGAGTCTTTTCTTCGGAAGGTCTTTTCACCATTTTCAAGTAAAGTGACCCTGTTTCAAGTTGGCTGTTTGACCACTGATGAATTAAGGCACTTCGACGTTCCAGGATTATTTTCAAGAGACCTCGCAAAACTTTCGGACTTCGCAGACAAGTGGTATGGCGAGAAGAAACCTCGAATGAAGCAAAATGTCAGTGAAGATAAGTCTTCAATAATTGTTTCCCGACAGTAACCGTCTACCAGGATCTACCAATGGCCATTGTTGTTCCCATTGACCTATTCTCATCGACGGACACCCTTCAGAAGAAACTGGTCCTAAACTTGGTCGAAGATCTTGAGAAGCATCTTAAAGTTGAAGCACGAAGGATCAGTATCAGTGGCCTCTGGGATGACCAGCCTCCCCAAGCAGCTGCCGGTGAACATCTGCACGAGTACTTGAAAGAGGTATGGCAATCCTACTAGAAAGACGATTGGCGCTCTAAGTGTGATATAGGTTGGTGCGAATACATTCTTGTACGAGAACTACCACAGCACAGCAGTATTTAGAGATGATTACTTGAAAAAGTTTGGCAGAACGCCTTTTTCTAGCGCATTCGTAACGTGGAGATGGTGAGTTGAACTCCAGTCTTTGATCATAATTGACTTCTTTTCCCAGGAAAATTGGGAAGCAATACACTGCTGAGCAACACGATGAAGGCATGCGACGCATGAGAGTTTATGAGGAGTGGTTCCTTCAGACTGTTATGCGGGTCGGTACAGCAAACACTTTAGTTGTTATGCAAAGCGAAGATGTTAAACCAAATTATCGCGACGACCCACCACCGTAAAATATCGCACTCTATGATCATGTGCATCACTAACAAGCATTTTGTACACTCCGTATTACATCCAGCCTGCCTGGCATCAATGGTGGATCTCCCCGATTCTTGGTGCTCCAGAAATCGTTATTCCAGGTTCGTATCTTTCGAGACGCTGATGCAAGGGTTCTGACGTGAGTAGTTGGGCAAGTCCCATATGAATCCCGGATCAGTAATCAGACAGAATATCTTCCTGTCACGGCATCAATTATGAGTCAGCCAGGTACGAATGCTTCACAGACCAAGAATACGGCAATTAACATGAGAACAGAAACCGACATAGCTCTCGTAGAATTTACGGAAGTGTTCATGAAGAACATGGGAAGATCTTCGGTGGTCAATTCTGGCAAGGCTATGTTTCCTCTAGTGTAATGCTATAGCAAGACTTCTCGGGTTTTACGGACCGTTTAATCTCCTCTCTTTCGTCGATTGTGAACATGGACGCCTTATCCTATGCACTTAGGTAGATGGAAAAGCTTAAAATTAGGAAAGCTACAAGCATAGAAAAATATTTCATTCTCCACATGTGTCCCCTTCGAACGTAGACAAGAAAATCTTCTCTGCACAGTGTCTTCTCGATCTTTCGAACTGAATTCACTTTTAGGAAGAACCTTTCCAGTGCCTCGCAAACGACCAAAATCAAAATATAGCACAAACAGTGAGATCATGTAGGTAGGCACTAATACAACAACCCATATCCAAACACTCAGAGTCCCTTGGCCAAATTGAACAAAATTCATACCGAACCCAGAAGTGGTAAACGATGCTGGGATGAAGAAGAAAGCCAATAACGTCAATTTTGCAACCCATTCCGCCTGTTGAATTGCGGACCTGGACTCTGCGACAAGAGCATTGTTTCCAGCAATATCCATGCCTCGAGCACAAGATCCGGATAGCGCTTTAGTTTGTTCAAGGAGATAATCATAATCTTTAAGCAACATGTCTCGTGTAGCTTTGACTTTCGCATACACGTCTGGTTCGTCTCCGGTTGCCCTTGGCCATCTTGGTCCTCCAGAGTTGTCAATCGAGGTCCCGGTTTCTTTTAATCGCCGCAAATTTTCATCGAGTATTCTCTTGCTGGACCAAAGGTTCGAAAGTGTTGAGTTACTGGTAGTTGTATGCGACGAGTTGGTGTTATTCTCTGCATCTAGTAGTCTGGTAGTCTCAAAGACGATCTTTTCCTCAAGCATGTTCAAAAATTGAGCTTCCAATATTGCTGCAAACGTGAAAAGTTCCAACCACCAAATTATTCTACCATTTCTATAAGATTTCCCCAAATCTTTTCAAAATACTTATTAATTATAGCAATAAATTTAATGGTGCGACTTTTTCATTTTTTTGAGGAGCTTTTGGCATTATTCTCGTGATTGTGCAGTGTGTCAAAATCTGCTTATTTCATACGTAGAGACCGAGTTACTCAAGACCCCAAAAATTAAATCCTGACTTTATAGGTATCTTGCTACTTTCGATGCTCTTTCCATATCTGAAGCGAATGACGACTCTGAGGTGAACATTGCAGCTCAGACATGATTGAATGGGCTTAGGCAACACTGTGAAACTGTGTATCATTGAGTTAAGCTGGCACAGATATATTTTGGATGTGACTAGGTATCCAGAGATGAGGTCGCACCAAGGTCCGTTCCGCTAAGGCGGGCCCCATCGTGTAACCGCCGAAACGGGCGGCTATTTTTCTATTTCGAACCTTGCTCAATGAGACTCCGTGGTCAAGGGTAAATGTGCCGCCTTTCCCCTTGTATAATCAGTCATCCAAACTTCCTTTTCTTCTCCAAACGCTCCCACTTCCTAACAAGCTTAAGATTTTCCCCAGGCTCAAGCACAACTTCATCATGTTTTCAACCACGCTTGACTTCGAAATGACGCCAAATCTCCCAGAAATACTCGAACGCGACGCCGGCAGTGTACTGCATCCTTCCATGAAGTCTGATACACAAATCGACGATTGGATGGTCGTCTATGATCCAGATATGGTACTACCCGAACCCGATGATAAGAAAGGGATTCTAGCGTGGCTTGGACTCAACGAAACCGTTTCCGAGGAAGTGCTGAAAGATTATGAGGAACGTACCGCCGGCAACGATCCCGATGGTCGCCTGCGTCAAGCAAAAACACCAGAATCCACATTAGTTTTGAATCTTTGCAAACTGTTCATCAGGGACATGGTACTCAAATGGGATTCGAACGACCAGATAGACTTTGGTATGCACCCTTCTTATTTGACATCTAACACTTGACTCTTTTGCTAATGTCAAAATGAATCGAAAAGAAGGATACGTTAATAAAGCATATAGAATTGGGTTGAGGCCAGAATTTGCATTATTGTGCGGATTACATCCAGATAACACCTACACATCAGAAGATGAGAGGGAAAGATGGTATATCGAAACGGCAGTAGGCCATGTTGAGAATCTCGTGATAGAGTATGCTGCTATGCTATTGAGAATGTGGAGAGAGAGGGCAGATTACAGGTCAAAAGGAGGCAAGAAAGAGACAGAAACGGAGAATGTTGGTGCATAAGTTTGAGGGAGGACTTTTTCTAGGGGTCACAATCAGTGTGTAATAAATTGAAAGTGTTCGCCACTCAGAGTACCACTGCAAGTCGAACTAAGTGATCTGATTCAAAATGGATCGGCGAAAAAGCGGGGCTCGCAGTGCATTATTACAACTCCAAACCCCCATCGAACTCGTGATTGCCCTGGTCTTATGTGCAAATGATTGCAATAGTCATCCGAAGGAAACTGAACTCTAAACACGGCTAGGAGGAGCTATGGTAAGATATGAGACTGAGTTTCACAGGTCGAACTCATCGAAGCAAATCACGAAAAAATATTATGATAGCGCGAATCAGAAATGTCCATATCTTCTACAGCCTTCCCCAGGCACAGAATATGGGACATCTAGACCCCGTCAGACCCAAGACCCTGTCCAGGCAGTATGAAGATTTGAGGGGATTGTCTTTTTGGGATGCAAGAAGAGATGTTGATCTCCAATGGTTTCGTTTTCGTGATCGCCGTCAACGTAAACGAAAGCCATTTTTGAAACAAGAGATCGTATGCGCAGGATTCGAATATCTTAGGCAGCTAAATAATGTGTCCGACCCTTGGAATGGAGGTAGACCAAGACTTTTCATTCAGAGACCTTTGACAAAAACCAAGAAGAGATGAAAAAAGATCAAAGGCCTTCAACAACCAAGTGAAAAACAGCAATCTCTCTGTCAATAATAAGAAAAGGGAATCCTTTCCTTCATTTACCCTCGCAAGCACGTGCTTGAAAGCTATTGCCAAGTAAATGCCAAGGTGGCATATGATGGAATTAGGAACGCTATCTTTTATATGCCATATATTATATATGCTCGCCTGACTCTCGGGGCATATTACCATTAACATACTCTAGACACAGGAAATGAAAGAAGCATCAATGAGGTTTAAAATGCAAGGTTGTATTGTAGCCGAGAGAAGCTGCAATACGATGTTGGAAATACGAGCTAGACCTGTTTGGGTCTATCGTGATCGTGTAACATCCAAGCAAACCAATCTCTAGACCTGCAAATAAGCAGCCTCGGCAGCCTCGGCCGCCTCACAAGTCTCTCCACTTCAACAACTCTGCAAACCTGCTACATTGGTATTCGTAATCAAGAAGGCAACCTCCAACCATGGCTGCGAGATCCTCAATAGCAATCATTGGTGCTGGATCTGTTGGTTCAGCAATCGCCTACAGCCTTCTCCTTCGACAAGTCGTTGCAGATATCATCCTGGTTGACATTGATCAAAATTTATGTCAAGCTCAAGTCCAAGATCTTTCCGACGCGACCTTCTTATCCAATGTCCGAATTAGACAAGGAGGCGTTGCAGAGGCTCAGAAGGCTGACATTATTATCATCACCGCTGGAGCCAAACAACGACCTGGTGATACACGACTTGATTTGATCGACAGGAATTTCAAGGTCTTGAAGTCCATCCTCCATTCTCTTCAACCCATTCGCAGCGATGCCATCTTACTCATTGTTGCGAACCCTGTCGATGTTCTTACTCTGTTTGCACAAAGACTTTCCGGATTGCCGAAGAGTCAAGTATTTGGATCAGGTACTTTATTGGATTCGACCAGGCTTACCAACATCCTTGCTGGCAAATTGAAGGTATGTTTGTCCGGTACCATGAATCTTACATTAGAACTGAAGCTGATTTCCACCCAGGTTGCTGATTACTCGATTCATTCTTTCGTGATCGGAGAACATGGTGATTCTCAATGCGTAAGTAGAGTCACAACTCATAGCCTCTCGGGATACTAAAGGAGAACAGGTCGCTTGGTCTGCTGCTACGGTTCACGGAACACCTCTGCTCAAGATCATCCCTTTAACAGAAGCCGAACGTGAAGAGATTGCGACCACAACTCGCCAAAAGGCCGAGAACATCATCAAAGTGAAGGGATTTACTTCGTATGGAGTTGCAGCTGTCACGTCTCGCATTTGCGAAGCAATCATCTTTGATCATCGATCAGTTATGCCGCTTAGCCATTGGCAAGAAAACCTTGACTGTTGTTTGAGTCTACCGGCTGTCCTGGGTAGAGATGGAATTATTTCGACCTTCCCTCTTCATTTAGATGAGAAAGAGCAGACTTTTCTGGCTGATTCGGCCAATGGTCTGAGGAAAGTCATTGCTGATTACAAGGAAGAGTTGTGATTGTCTGAAAAACAGTTGGGCTTTACGAGTCAATAATATATTCTCTCCAACTGCCCCGTCGATACATGGCGTGCACAAGTACTAACTATTAGGCGAAGCACCTGGTATTTAATATCGGTGTGACAGAAGGGATAAGAAGGAAGACCGACTATTATGCATGCAACATTCCATGCCAATTTCCAGAACCCCTCACGCGTTCCGTACTCGCCGCACGAGTAGTCCATGCGTAAACTTACCATGAAACATACAGCAGCCGTGTTGCTGCTTGCTATTAATACGTCGTGAATGCCTACGGTGCAGTACAACAATAGGAAATGACATAACAAGCGAAACAATACATGTCTTTCCTAGCATGGTTGGCTATACGGTACCACGGCGCACCAAGCCTGGAGATACTAGGCTGGGGCTGGAAGCGGGGATGCACAGCCCGGAATACTATTAAGTCTGAAATATTTCTATCAATATTTAAAACAAGTGCTTCATTTCTTTCTTTTCTGTTGCTTCTTTCTAATTAGCTCCTTCTCTACTTCCTTTAATGTCTTCTTTACATTTTTAGTTTTCCCTTTTTAAGTGTCTTCGCGCTTCTTTTTTCCTTACACCCTGTGTGACCCTCCGGGACTTCAACAGATATTTATAAGAGTGTAGTGTATCACTTTAGTTGACGAAACCGATATCGGGAGGGACGTTCTTTTAATATTTCCCCTTCAGATAGCATAGGAGACTTTCAAGACAGGAACGAGAGAAAATATGTAGTGGGGTCAATGTGGACAATTGCAGAGGTTGTTCACTGTGATGGTGGGACAGACTCAATTGGTGAATCTGATGCATATGATCTGAGAATCTTTTTATATGCTATGCCCATGATATTTTCAATCCTACACTTCTAGCATGTAGATCCCTTTTGACGAAGTCTCCTCAGACCCAATAATTGAACCACGTCACAGCTTGCTCAAAAGCTCGATCAGTAGCAAATTTCACCTCCTTGATCGACAAATCTCCCCGGAGTGCAAAGCCATGCTCAACTCCGCCATAAAGATTGATCTGGTAAGGAAGTTTGAGATCAGCCAGGATCTTCTCCGACTCGAAACGCTTCTCTTTTGTGAAAATGGCGTCGATTTCTATAAGAGCATTAGTTTGTAATCAATATAATGCGATCGATGAGTTCAAGCAAGAGGGCTTACCAGATGCGGCGATTGACAGAGGCTTGGTGATAGCAGATAGTTCTTCGGAAGTCACGAATGATGGATGCGCGATATATGCAACATCCAGCTGATTCTCTTTCAGGTGGCGGACTACATACTAGAAGATAAAAAGAAACTCATCAGCCATCTCTCCCTATTACATGGATATCTTCAAGACAAGTTACTAACCTTAGCACCAAAACAGTATCCCACACCAGCAATACTCTTAACCTTCAAAGAATTCTTCAGATGATCGATAACCGCATCGGCAATCGGATCAACAGTAGTCGGATCATGACGACCAAGCCATTCGCCAAGATCAAACTTGCCGCCCAAAAACAAATCCACATTCACGGGATCGCCATGCAATAGATCAGGAACGACGGTCAGGTAGCCTTGAGCGGCAAAATCGTCGGCGATAAGTTGCACATTCTGGTAGATGGGCCCGAAGACGTCGCCGAATATGAAAATAGCGCTGCCGTTTGGTTTGGCGGGCCGCGCGAAATACGTAGGTACTAGGGATATTAATGTTAGTATACTTCATTCATCAGTCATTAGGATATAGTGATAATATAAAGACTCACTTTTTGCAATCTTCTCAATGCTTCCTTTGGGGGTTCCTTCGTGCTTGATCCCTCTGATGCAGCACTCTCCGGGAGGTAGGGAAGCCATTTTAACAGAGGATATGTGAATAAATGTTGATTGTTGATTTGATTTATATGAAGTGAGATGAAAAGATACACTGCGGATACTTTATACTCTCTCCTGGCGCTACTCCTATTTTACCTCGCCCCACACTTATGCGATTCGTCTCGAGTAGGACCCGAAAGCCATCGGAAAAGCCGAAGTGCAGTGATAAATGCTTATAAATGAAAGTTATTAGAAGGGACTTAAGATTCAAGCTCTGCTTCTGGTACTGTTGCAAAAGATTGGGGATATATGATATAACAGTTGCAAGAGGCAGCAAGTACCAGGAGTTGCAGTTCTCGGCAAACCATCCCTTGAATGGGTATTCTGATTCTGTATCTGGATTTACGCAAATTATCGCATGATCACTGCATAACCCATCTTCAAAAGATCTCTGTGGACTATTCAGTCCTTATAAATAGTCAAGGTCTAGGTCTAGAGGTGGCATATTTAACAACCCTGATCCGGGCTCGCCCATGAAGTTCTCCAAACTCAAGAAGTCTTGCCCAATGCCTTCCGACGGGCCCAAGATCCACATATGTTGCCATAATGTCCTGCAATATATCCTTAGATTCCGCTTCTTAATATCTGTCGCAAGCAGCGGGTTAACCAATATATTTCGGATCTTGTCACAGAGCCGCTGACATGCTGTCGATGGATCCGACAATCCATCCGCATCGGTGGACATGTGCACACCACTCTCATCAATAATATCTCCTGCAGTTTCTAAATTATCATTGATATCGTCGACTCCCATATCCCAACAGTCCAGATCAGATTCAACTACTTTTCCATACGAGTACACGTACAACTTGTACAGCATCTCCAGAGTTTCCACCCATGCGGTAGCTACACGCCATTGACCCTGCCATGACTTCATAATTTGCCGTAGATTCTCTGCCATGGCAAGTGCTTCATGCTTCGGGCATGCATCACAAGTCTGTGTATATAAAACCCAAAGATGAATAGCAGACGCTGTCAGAATCGCGTTTGCAGCAAAGGTCGATTGAAGAAGCTCCTGGTCTCTCTCGGAGCCAGTATTCAGCGTTTGTGCCATGTCTGTGATGGTACGAATACTCGTTATGCAGGAGTTGATGATTGATATGTCCCGGTAATCAAGTGATATGCCGGCTGCATCGTAGACAGTCATATCGTCTAGTCCAGGGTCAAGGGCATATTGCGAATCAAGCTGAGGGAGATATTCCTGAGCCATTACACATTTGGCATGATGCAGTAAGAAATTCAGGTTGACATATGCTTGTGCCTGTCCAGTGAATTGGTGGATCTTATAGTTTTGAACAGACCAACTTAGGGATGGCGGTAAGCTTGCAGAGAAGTCTTCAATGGCGCGCTTATATTGAAAGAGTTCGCCCTCTGGGGCATAGGGACCATATTTAGAACGCCGTCTGCCTCCAGACACATGTAGCAAGGCCATATCTCCCCATAGACCCACCATTGCAACGAAGAAGGGCATAATCCCAACTTGAGACACCTGGTTTGCCGGCAAGGCAATATCTTTGACATCAAGACCAGCATAGACCTCATCAAAGGCAAAGACATTCTCCGGGCAGGGAAGCTGGACACGTGCTGACTGTATTGATAACGTGAAGGGTTTGTTGTATGAATAGGAAATCAATCTGTCCACGACGCAGCAAGCCCAAAATGTTCTTCTCCGAACTTCTTTCTGTCGAGGAGAGTATCGTTGGCCTACTTCTACATTGAGAGACAACACCTGAGACATTCTGATTGCCGTTCCAGCATACATGTACGCCTTTACATTCGACCATCCTATAAGCTCACGTATAGCAAGGATCAAATAGCCTTGGATCGTGTAAACTTGGAGAGCATTAGAACCATAATATGGCCGGAAATTCAAGCACCACTTACTACATGGCTCATCGCTAAGTCCGTAAGCATAAGATTTCGCAAGACGACTATAGTGGTCTGACAATGCGCAAGGCGTGTCAAAGCCGAAGTTAACCTTAGCTTCATCGGCCGAGATATACAAAGCAGCTAGACTGATCACAGAAGCAACCAAAAGCGGAGATCGATCGTGCAGATTGGGGATGTCCAATGAAGGCTTGTGGAAGAAGGAGCAAAGCTCTGCCTCATGGTGTCGATCAAAGAAAATTTGAAACAAGCGCTGCAGTAGATGAGGTTCTGGGAGGACAAGAGGGGTCTTGACAAGAGATGGGATATCAGGAACAGTCAGGTGACTTCGAATTATTGGATCCACCTCTTTCCTTTTCGGAGACTCTTGGTCCCGGGGAGGAGTGAGAGCATAGGACGCATTCGGTATAGCGATTGTAGACCAAGAACAAGCTACCTTGCGCTTCTTACAGCTCTTGCACTGCGGTCTATCACCATTGCATTTTGTCTTGCTCCGACGGCTATCAACAACGATGTTAGAAATGGAGCCGGTTATACGGGGCCGGACATACCATCTCTCGCAGGCTTGCGGAGTGCGTGATTGTAAGCGTGCCTGTGGTGGACTCATGCTAGAGCCCCTAAACGGATAACCCTGACGAGTGTGCAGTCAGGATCGTGAGGGTGACTTGATCAACTGGAAGACACCACCACGATATAATTCGGCGCGTTAGCTTCGGAATATCCGAATCAGAAATGAAAGTGAGGGTGTCGATTGTAGTTATTACTTGCTTCAGTCAAGATTTATAAGGAATCTCGGCTTATCCGAAGATATCGGATCGAGTTCCGAAACTAGCCGAATTCGTCCGAATGTTAGCACTGCACTTCTCCATATTTATCTTATACGGAGTATACCATAGTTATAGGGTCTCTTTTGACAGCTGATAATTCAAGATATCATTACAAACTTATCAAAGTCCTCTATCTAAATCTTGATGTTAGTGCTAATCATACATAAATAGTAGTTCTAATTAATATATATATTTCCTTTCTAATATTTAAACGATATGTGACGGGTTGCACCCGATGTTAAGGCTTGGCACGTGGTGCCTGCGTACGTGACTTAGCATATACGACGTGATCTCAATTTCGCTTCCCTAGGAAGCTAGGAAACCCCCTTTATCTAGTTTATACGAGAAGCTTCCCTTCTCTCCTTAGTTCATTCGGCCCCCTCTGGAGATAGGAGAGCTCTGCAGTGATGCTCTCGAGGGGTTAAGTGCCACCGAGATGAAAGCAGAGCGGAACAGTGGCAATGAGTTGCCCGTCAACAATCGTGTTCAACTGCGCCCAGTCGGAAAGTGAAGGCCAACTTCTATCCCCGAGTACATAACGGCAGCCCTTGGGCACATTATCTTGAGAGATAGATACCGAAGCTGCTGGCGGTATCACAGCGATTAATAATCGGAGAGCGTTTATATACATTTTAAGATGCTAACACTCACATCAGAACTCATGACTCTAGATATTCGTTAATTGCAGAGACGACTGGTCATCAATCGGCTCAATAGACCATTTACTGGACATGACTTTCCGTCGATGGGCCGCAGAGACTCCGAGGCAGTTGGTTCTGCATGCCCCCCAGTAAGTCACCACCCAACCAACCAACCAATCGGCTTATTGTAACATGATTCACCCGATCGTGGTTTGGCGATGCAGCTCTGCATGCAGGTAGAGTTTCTGAGTTGGAGCTTGAAATGTACTGCACCGGTACTATGTACTATGTTTGGTGGATCACCAGGGGGTGACATAATTCATCCGACCCCAAAATGAAGCGAAACCCCTCTAATAGGGCAGAGCGACTGCTTGTACACTATGGCATGGCCCGAGGGACTGTATAACCCAACTTCATTATCGTTTACGAGGGAGGTGCTTTTGTTTGCTTACAGTACCGTCCTGTGAGTTGCGGTAGTTGCATTGGAAACGCCGCTTGCTTTCTTTGGAATAATGCCGGAATTGGCTCCGTGCCTGCAGGCTCAAAGACCAAGCAGGGAATCGAAGCTCATATGGGCGTAAATGTCATCGGACCCCTCCTCTTTACGCAACTCCTTCTGCCTCAGCTCCGCGCAGCCGCTGCCTCCTCTCCCAAGAACAGCGTCCGCATTGTCTGGACGAGTTCTATGATGATGGAGAGTACAGCCCCACCAGGCGGATACAACCTGCAAGACATCGAGAAGGGTGGCACCAAAGACACGCACACCAACTATGCCACCTCCAAGGCAGCCAACTGGATATTAGCAGTCGAAGCTGGCGCGCGATGGGGCGGCGACGGCATCTTGAGCGTGTCAGAATCCGGGAAATCTGAAGACGAATATCTATCATACACAGCCTAAGCTAATGATGTTCTTCGTCAATGCCCTTCTGCACCCACCAAAGAAGGGAGCTTACACGGAATTGTTCGCAGGTTTGAGTGGCGATATCACGGAGAAGGAACAAGGCTGTTACATTATTCCATGGGGCAGAATACAGTCCCCGAATCCAAGAAAGGACATATATGACGCGATGGAGAAGGATAAGGGCAAGGAGCTGTGGGATTGGTGTGATGCGCAGATTAAGATTCATGAGTAAGGACTCCCGTTGATGTCATCTCTGGCCTTGGCTTCTTCTCTGATGAAATAAATATCTCTGTCGACATGAATTTGCTGTGATTCGATAGACACTGCGTGCTCTGGTAGCTTGGTGGGTCTGGATGTGGCCATACGGTACCTTCAATCAAAGAAGAATTCTTCTGCAAAGATCACAAGAAAGAAAAGAAGACGCAGAATGCCATGAAACTAGAACCGAAATGCAAAGAATGTGGGGAAAAGATGCAGCTGAAGCCAATAATTTTGTAAGGAAGGATGGGAGTGTAGTGGGCGTGCATTGTAGCTTCATAGAGATTTACTAGAGCACCCGAATGTTAAAGCCAGTTCAAATTCGATTTCAAAAGTATTAAAAGTTCAAAATCATGGTCCAAGGTGACCCACAAGTTTGTATGTGACCGCTTTGGATTGCCTTGCACTCGTAGGCACTCAAATCACGGCAAGACAGCGACAACGCCCACGAGAAAGCAAATAAACATAAACTCTTTCCCTGGAAACAAAAAACAGACGCAATCTAGCAGGCTTATATATCCCCCTAACACAACCTCACCCTCACACACGCCAATCTTCTTGCTTCAGTACCTCCTCAAACATCACACCCGCCAACCAATCGTCACTCGAAATGGGTTGTTCCTCATCAAAACTTAAGCCATAGGTCGAGCCCGACGGCCCTTCCGCCCTGCAGACATTCATCTGCACAAAGCCAGGCTGCTCGCTCAAGGGTATACCCAGGATAGGATGGGGGCCCTCGACGGATACCATACCGTTGTGCGCGAATTGTGAGAGTGCTTTGACGCGTTGTGTATCAAAAGATTGAGGGTGGGGTTTGAGGATGCGGATTGAGGTGGTCAATGAAGGCGTTGAGTGCAGGCTGAGAAATAACAGGCAATACAGAGAAACGATGAGTTACAAGTGCAAATTGCGAATCGTGGAAGAGTTCATCTAAAACGTGCGATACAATCAAGAAAACAACGACGCAAGGAGATCACGAAGATAATCTATTGACCTCCTGCCTCATCATAGGTAAACGCTACCTCCCACCCATTATATCCTCACTAGGGCTAAAGGGGGGGTCTGTGGACCTATGATTGATTGTTAGAAGGGCATGTATGAAGTACCTATCTCTATGTATCTGGTGTATGGAGAGCAATAGAGGAGAGGGAGTGGTTCTGATGGTTGAAAGGAATACTCGCTCGTATACGTATCACAATTGATACAAACACGCCACTTTAACACAGATTGCCCCTCACCTCCAATCCTGCCCCGCCATTCCACGCCTTGAAACCACCCAAAAATCACGACACAGGTACAACACATACAAGTCTAGCCCATCCTACGAAATGGCCGATACAGAACACCAAGAGCCAGCAGAGCCCCAATCCAGACATGTAATCTATTGCGGAGGTACGTTTCTTATCTCGACCTCACTTCCCCTCACCATACCACCAGCTAACATCCATCTTCAACAGTTTGTTCATTACCCCCAGAGGTACATCTAAACTCCTATTCCCTACCACGGCTAGGATACAAGACTTACGAGAAGAGGAAGTAGTACTGCGAGTTCGGCGGCACAGTCAAGAAATGCCAGGAATGGCTCCAGAAAACAAATGAAGAAATGTACGACCGTTTATGGTCTGAAGGTATCTTCCCCTCCACTTTCTCTCCCCTCTCTCACGCTCCCTCCAAATCCAATCCCAAATCCAAGAAAACTTCCTAACACTACCACCCCAGACGCCCTAGCAGCAGCTACCTCAACCCTCTCCCTCGACGCCCGCAAACGCGCCGAGAAAGACGCCCACAAAAAAGCGCTGAAGGCCGAAGCCGCGGAGCTCAAACAAGCACAGACGCTGTCGTCCTCCAAGGTCATAATCAAGCGCGTCGAGCGTAACAAGCGCAAGTACGTTACTGCTGTGAGCGGGCTGGAGGCGTTCGGCCTGGAGAATAAAAAGGTGGCCAAGGATTTCGGGAAGAAGTTCGCGACGGGGGCCAGTGTGACCAAGTTGCCGAGTGGGGGGGAGGAGATTGTCGTGCAGGGGGATGTGAGTGAAGAGATCGAGGAGTTCATCTTGGAGAAGTATGGGGTTGTTCCTGAAGACAACATCGAATTGATAGAAAGTAAGATCAAGAAGGGTAGTGGAGCTGGCTAGACAAGATTATGACCTGATTGCGAATCAAAGAGACGGTTAGTTCATCATATTCAACTATCATGAGTTCTGAAATCTCTTTCATATTGTAAGCTTGATAAGTATGATACTAATCATTATCATAATGACTCCTGAATGTGCAACAGCAAGCTTGGTATCTATGGTAACAAAAATATGGTGATTACAACCCCTCAATGTGCAAGCAAGCTCGGTACATATGTTTCGTGATCATAACTCCTCAAAAGCAATATCAATAATCATTCCCGTGCGATAAGCTCAAAACTCCAGCCCTCAACGACGCCGTCCAAACATACTGTAAGCACATATTTCTCAATTCCAACCCCATCTGGTTTCATCAAAGCTCTCAGAAAAGTACTTTTCAACAGCCAACGTCAGGACACCACGGGCTCTCCAGACTGGAACGTACGGTTCCAGAGCTAATCCCAAGCCACTCTAGAGTCATCTGAGATGTCGATGGTGATCTTGTGATCTTGCCACAAGTGTCTGACAAGACCTCCAAGCTTTCGATAGAGAATAGTTTTCGAGCAGCCAACTTCAGGACAGCTACGTGCTCTCCAGACCGGTACGTACGGTTCTCGAGCTTTTGGAGTTCCAAGGCCATGGGTCTTGACAAGATGCTGTGTGAAATTCATTCCGATGCTAAACGGCGTCGTCGATTTGCAGCTGGGAACTGGACAGATGTAGCCTTTGGGAAAGATCATCGAATGTTCATTCGCGGCGTGATTCTTCCATGCGGTTTTCGTTGCAAAGAATTCGTTAGGATCACAGCCTGGAAGATCGCATGCTTTAGGGGTGTATGTGTGACAGTTCCAATGGTGCTTGCTTCTTTGTTCTTCCGTGGAAAAGGACTTGTTGCAGCCGACTTCTGTGCATGCGATTGCTTTCTCCGAGTACCTCTCGACAGCTGCTTCTTCTGATGTGACCTTGCAGCTTCTAAAGTGCTTTTGAGTGTCTTGTGCGCTGTGACTTTTGTATTGGCAGCCATGCTTCATGTTGTCGCACGGATACTGGTATGGGGTCGGCAGGTCTCGAGTATTTCCAGTAGCAACAATCTTCATTGCATCTGCTTTTTCAGACCATCGAGCCTTGGAGACTCTGTCTATGCGTGCGTTGCGGACAATGTTAATTTGGGAGAAGAAGGTGACGAATTGGACAGTGTCGATTTCCCAAGGAACTGCGTCTTCATCCTGAGCAGCATGAGCTGATATGGGGAAGAGTGCGGCGTGCATATTCTCATTCACTCAAACCCCTGACTTTGTGCTAAGGCTGCCTCAAGGTCTGTAACGAGGTTCTGCTCAACGTTGTTAAGAGCTTCAACTATTATAGAGTTAGTCCAGGGTGTCGGTTGGATATAGTATGATTAGACCTACACTCATCTTGCTCTGTGTGAATTCTGCATAATTAGTTCTCAGAAGCAGATCAATCATACTCTCTTGATCATCCATATCTGGGTGAACAAGTGTAGCTGGTTGAACATCTTTCGGCTTCTCACCCCGCGGTTGGACTTGCATATTCGAAGATAAGGGAGCCAGTGCTGTGAGGAGCAGATGTTAGCAAATAGAAAATGGATGTTTTTGGAAAGGAAAATCTAACCTGAGCGCAAAAGTACTTTTGGTGCCACCTGGTCTTGAGCATGAGTATCGACAGTGTCCATTGTGTCGTTTCTTCGCGTTTCCCTCCATTGCTGAACATGACGTTGATGGATATGTTTGCGTGCTGTACTGCGATTGGTCTGTTTGGTGACGTCCAAGCCTTTGGTCTCACACTCAACCTTGAGATCTTCTTCCGTGATCTTGCGTTTCTTGTAAGGAACATCTGTGACCAGGATATCGAATGTTCCAACATCATCTTCTGCACCCTGAATGCGCTTCTCCAAAATTGATGCATCCTGAACTCCATTGGTGTATTTTGCTGTGACACCCCTTTGTAAGGAATTCCGTGTATGATTCATGATATCAGCAACGTCGGTCAACGAGGTTTTGAGCCCAACTGAGGCAGTCATCATATCCCGGAAGCACCCTCGGCGAAGATCATGCGGGGTAATGCTTACAAGCAACCCTGCAACCAGACCAGCATATTTGACTGTGTTCCCAAGCTGATTCATGCGGGCGGGCTTTGAAAGATCAAGAAAAACGCCCCCTTTCTTGATACTCGTGAGGACGGGGAGCTCTGGGTTTGTCCACTCCACAGTCTGGTCGAATCTTCGCGAAGCGCAGGACACGACATCCTCGTAGCTGTTGCCCAGCACGCAATCATTCCTCAGAGCATGAATGAGAAGCCATCTGACCGGGCAAATAACTCCATAATCAAGCAATTGGACAGGGTCCAAGTCAACAGCGTTGTTTTCAGCCGGCTTGTCCCTATGAATGGTGAGTTGAAAAGTACTCTTGGCAAATGGTGCAAAGATGCTTACTTGTGACCCTTTTCGTAGGCAAGAATAATGCGCATTGTGAGCTCCCGCGTCCCTTTCTTGACCTTGATGCAGATATGCTCCCAGCGGAGACACTGAACATGCTCGTAACCTTGACTGAGTGTGATATCTCCACCACGGCAGCCAAGTACACCTAAAAGCACGAGGCTTAAGGTCTTGGCAATCGTGCAATCCCACGACCGCGTTCCGGAAGTAAAGGCTTCCTCAATCATAGCCTTCGTCATTCGTCTTACCAGCGAGATTCCAACCCATTGTGCTTCTCGCTGAGGATCGTTTGTGAGCTTCCCTTCCTGAAGGAGTGCCTTCAAGCAGGTCGAGAGACGTTGTCGTTCGTGAGCAGATAGACCGAAGGTTGGGTACGCGAAGATGAGCTTGATGACGAGCAGCTTGAGATATCGGACTTGGGTGCTGTATCTCGGGACGTGACCCATGCGAGACGTCATGTGGGAGGTGATGGTGGCAAAGAATCGAACAATGTCATCGCCAGTAGGAACGGAATCGACGCTGTCCATTATGGTCAGTGTCAAGCTCTCCGGAGCATGTGAACACACGTACTCTTTTTTCAAAGTGTCTGCACGGAAGGCATTGAATCGATTGAACACTATGAACTTGCTTGCTCGAGAGCCAGGCGCACCGACATCGTCCGTGAGAAGCTTTGTAAACCTCTTGAAGCTGACGCGGTCTTCAAAAGCACTTTCGAGCATGGACTCGATGCTCTCGCGACCGTAGTGACTCCCGCGTGATGGTGGAGCCTCGAACTCAAGATCTGAGGAGTTGAAATCTTCCTCTTCGGCCATGCTTGCGGAGAGCTTGACAGACCGAGACGGACGGAGAGATAGACGGAGAGATGGCTGGAGAGACAGGAGATGGGCGGAGGGGAGGTCTGGGAGATGTGAGGAGATGTGGGAAGATGTGAGTCGGAAAGCAACTGTGAACTAACGTAAGTCGCAAGCAAAGCAGGCCTCGCTTAGCAAAAGGGGCAGGAACGAGCTCGACATCAGTAAACACACTTCCGGTTACGGAAAAGAGCGGCATCCAATCAAAAGTCAGCTATCATGAAAGTGCTCATACATGGCTCTTTTCTTTTATTATGCTCTTATCCATTTATTTCTTCACAAGATTCAGTCGTCCGTCTTGAAAAGTCCATTCGTAGGAGGGTGACGCTCCGCTGGCCCTCCGGGGGCCACTGCCGTGGAGGCCGGGAGGGCATAGTAGACATCAGACCAAAACAT
>NW_022157393.1:0-22051 GCF_007821495.1 Lachnellula hyalina
TATATATACATAGATATATACCATACAGCTAACGAATTGGAAAAAAACGCTAACTTGGCCTCTCTCTAACAGCTTCTCGGACTCCACGCAGGCGTTCCCACGCAGACCCTCAATGGTCTTATGGCCATTTACTCTCTAGCGCGGATTGGTTTCGGAATTTCTTATATCGCCATCGAGAGTGAGGAGAAAAGCTGGTTGCGTACTTTGTTTTGGTGGACTGGCAATATCAGCTGCATTACAATGATAGTGCAGGCCGGAAAAAGGTTGTAGGTCTTAAACATAGCTCCTATATAACGAAAGATGATTCTGTGAGCCAGAGAAAGACGCAGATCGAAGACATAGAAGCTGGATCATAGACTGGCTGCAAGAATGAGTTGAAAATTGGTAGATGAAGACTTCACACCTCAAGCCAAGCACAAGTACCATCTTTTCTGTTGCATTTCGCACTTTTGGTCCAGACTCCTCAAGAATTGACATGCGATGAAATGGTGGCGAGTTAGCGGCTGAGGCCCAAATCTAGAACTGACGGGATGGACGGGGTCGAGGGGGTCTTGGCCAGTCCTTTATATTTCTCGCTACCATACATCAGCTGTCTATTCTATGCCGAGTCTGCCGGGCCGGTAATTTTCTGAGCTCGGATTTTTTCTGAAACAATCGAAGGTTCTTTGGAAATGAAGCAATGAGGTGGGCGGCATACAGTAGCATGGCCAAGAGCCGCCGTCGTAAAAACTTCTAGATGCGGGCGAGATGGAAAGGAAAGGGAATCCTGCACAGAACTTTAGGGATTAGAATAAAAATCTGATAAGCAGTATATTCTTAAACGTCTCGCCGCACTCCTCTCTCCACTCCTTTAGGAATTTCTATGCATTTAAATTATATCTGTAAAAAGCGGCTGCTAGTCGCTTTAACCTTTACAGTATACCCTCGCTTCCTTATATTTCTACTAATCTAATCATCCATCTCCGAGCCTCTGATTCCCTCTAGATAATAAAGAGCGGACGAACATTTCACATAATTGACGGCCGTAATAACGCACTACGTGCACGTAGTTCCCACCTACCCAGCCGGCTAGCCTGGGCCGTTTCAAGTTAAGGGTTTACGGACCTGGATATCGTGATATTCGATAACGGGCCGGATTAGCTGTACCTGAAATTACTGGATTGGGTCAAGTGCTTAGGTACTTAGCCCACGATTGTGGACCTGGGGAATTCAAAAAACTTTAATTTGAGGTTTAGATTTTTGGACCACGGAGAAACTGGACCGTCTCGTACTGTAGCTGCTTCTGGTCTCGTTCTCATGTAGTAATTAATGGTAGGACTGGAGGATCCACTGCGTGCGGAGTGCCTGCGGTGAAGGAGAAGAAGAAGAAGAAGAAGAAGAAGAAGAAGAGGAAGTTAAATAGTGAGGGATTCCCATGTATATGTTACTTTATTTTTATATTTATCTTCATTCCAACGTCGTCGTCTCTCTCTTTAAAGAAAGTTCCAATTGAATTGTTATATTTATCTTGTTTGTTCTAGAATCCCCTTTTTCATTCCAAAATGATGCTCCCGAGAACAACACTCCTGGCTCTCCTGCCCTTTTTCATCAAAGTCAACTCTCAATCCTCGGGTACTGGAACGACGACCAGATATTGGGGTATGTATTTACTTCTCCCAGCATTGCATTTCCTGTTCTCCAAGTCTGAAGGGAGAGTTCCAAGACATTGAACCAAACACCCCATTTTTCAACCACACAAAACTAACTCCCTCTCTCTCCCAACCAACAGACTGCTGTAAAGCTTCCTGTGGCTGGTCAGGCAAGGCAACTCTAGCCAGCGGCTCCAACCCCGTGACATCGTGCGACGCGCAGGACAACCCGCTCACGAACTACGACGCAGCATCCGGGTGCAACTCTGGCACGAGCTACATGTGCTCCGACCAATCGCCCTGGGCCGTCTCCGACACGCTGAGCTACGGCTTCGCAGCGACGACGATCTCGGGCGGGTCCGAGGCGTCGTGGTGTTGTGCGTGCTACGAGTTGACGTTTACGTCGGGCGCGGTGCAGGGGAAGAAAATGATCGTGCAGGCTACGAATACGGGGGGGGATTTGGGGGCCAACCAGTTTGATCTCGCTGTAAGTTACACAAGATATACATACATACCTATGTGATATCTTTGGAAACTGACCAGCGTTACTACCTAGATACCCGGTGGCGGCTTCGGCCTCTTCAACGGCTGCACCGCCGAATGGGGAACCCCCTCCACGGGATGGGGACAGCAGTACGGCGGCATCTCAGCGCGAGCTGACTGTGACGCCTTTCCCGATAAGCTGAAGGCGGCGTGTTACTGGCGCTTTGACTGGTTTGGCAATTCGGACAACCCAGGGGTCACGTTTGAGCAGGTGGCGTGCCCGGCTGCACTGACGGCTAAGTCGGGGTGTGTGAGAGAGAGCGACGCTATTGACGAGACGCCTACGGGAGCTTCTTCCGTCTCAACGTGGACGTCTGGTGCAGCAGCTGTGGCGGCGACTTCGCCTGTCGCGCAGGTCGTGGCTGTGTCTTCGTCTTCGTCTTCGTCTTCGTCGTCCATTGTCGCGGCTTCTACAACTGCGGCTGCAACGAGCGCTGTGGCTTCGTCGGGGGAGACGGTGCCTCAGTATGGGAAGTGTGGTGGGGATGGGTATACGGGGTCGACTGAGTGCGCTGCTGGCTTTACTTGCAAGTGGTCGAATGCGTATTACTCGCAGTGTTTGTGAGGGAGGGAGAAAGAAGTATTTCGATTCTTGGCGTTGATTTTCCGACTTGGAAATCCTTGAGGGCTCCGGTTTTTATGTTAATGTTTAACTCTGAGGACTTGGTCTTTATGGAGTGTTATCTTGCCGTCTGTAGACAGGACTCGCAATATCTTTTTGGTGGGGAAACCGTTGCTAGGTCAAGGTTTATGTATATATATTCAGTTCTGTAGTACCTCCAACTTGGATTTTTGACTAGAAGTGACTTTCTATAAGCTTTGGATTTTTATAACTTGATGGATTGTTCATTTTGGGTGGTATTTTGTATACTGAAGCCGAACGTGGTTTATTGATATGCAATCAATACTGCTTGGCAATAACTGGTCTGTCTTGTCTACTTTTTAAATCAGACCGGAGCTCTGACTTTTATCGGTTGTTCCTAGAACCAGATTAGTATGCTTAGACATGGAGGCCAGCAGAAGGAGTATCAACCTCTGGTTGTTTAGAGGATGGATGAAGAATCTGTCGAAGCGGTACAACGGTTTATAGAATGGTGTTTGGGATCGTCCGACTAGCCTTGAGAATGCTTTTGTCAGGGACCTAACTAGCCCGCCCAGGCATGCGGAGAGCCATGAGGACAAGGGATCTTCTCCTCTAGAGCGCATGACATGGCATTGATCATGAAATATAAAATGTTGCTTGGCTCTACACGCGCGCAATAAGTCTTAGTTGTATATAGTGTGTGAGGTGGAGGGTAGTTCAAGCCAGCTAGCTAGAATGCCTTCCACTACCGGTGGGCTGGGCCTGCGACGTGCAACAAAGGTTGGAAATTTCAAGATGAATCTCACTAAAGCACAGGGAAACAAGAGTAGTAAGACAGTCAGACAGTCAGAAAGTGCGATGTGCAACAAAAAGAGGAAAACTGCTAAAAAAGGATATGACGCTCGGATGAACTTCTGCTGTCAGGCTGTCAGCATCCAGCCCAGTCCATTTCGTTCACTGGAATTAGCGATTTGCAATAAAGACGTGTAGACTCAATAGCTTCAGGCATAAATGGCCATAAATGTCACTCTTTCCAGACAAGTATAATTGTTGATACTATTCTGAATAGATTTCATGTGACTCAGCATCAACAAAACTCTTAAAAGGGGGTTCTGGTGGAAAGGAAAAGTCTGACTCCTGACTCGAAAGACCCGACTGGACTCTCTCTCATAAAGGGGAAGGCGAAGGCGCAGCAGAACTGGACCTGGCCTGGTGGACCCAATACTATAAAGACTTCGTATCGAACCCCACTCACCCATCAATGAGGATCCCCCACGCATTGCTGAAACAAGGAAAGGTGTTGGGGGGTCTCTCGCTTGGGGGAGAGCATTGAGGCCAGCCTTATCTCTAAGGATAGATAGGATTCAGGGGAAGGGAGGGATAGGAGGAAGAGGGATTCTATGCAATAATGCAATGATCGGTGAAATACATCGATACCTTATCACATCTGTATCTTTACCTTACGATGGCTTCACATCGGACACTTGCTTCGGTCCGTCCGAGGTATACCGTACAGTACTGATTTAGTCTAGTTCACCGTCGATACTGTACCGTATAAATCGCTCCCTCGGCGCCAAAGTAGAAAATGTTTTCCTCGTGATGACGCACCAGTTGGAAACGCGGCGTCGATTTAAGGTCTTGGCATATCCACAGCCAATCCGCGTAACTCTCCATAAAAACCCATAAAAAACCCATAAAAAACCCATAAATCTTCCGCATTCAGTTCATCAGCTCTTTCTGTAGCCAATGGGAAAAGCGTCAAGTATTTCTGCTGGTACCGTAGTAGATATGGACCCTGCGAGTGACGTGCGCAGGGAAGTCCGGTCCAGTCGAGCCTGTCCAGTCCACGAATACCCCGGCGCCATCCAGGAGTCAAAGCGGGTACCTTGAAAAAGTAGATTGGAGTAGATCCAGAAAACATCGACCGATTCGATGCATAATGTTTTATTTCGGGTTGAGATCTTGTGCATCTTGACTCCATCCATCCATATCTCCACCTTCACCTCCACCTCCACCTCCACCTCCACCTCCATTGCCAACCTTCCTTTCGTCCTTCTGCCCTTTCTTTCATACATCTCTGTAACAAACGACACCACACTCGCTTTCCCTCCTCAATCACCCCCCCCCATACAAGCTTCACCTGCAATAGGACCTGGGACCAGCCAGCTGTTGATCTCTGTTGTATGCCAGAGCAAACCCACACAACACATCCTGATACTTCCTATATCAATTCGGTCTCTGGAAAAACCCCGTCTTTACCATCATCAAAGGACTGCTGGGCGGCCAATTTCTTTGTTCCCCCACCCACGCCATTAATACACGAAATACCTCGAACCACAACATCTTCCTCTCTTCCTTATCTCCTACGCAATGTCGAGTCCTGTAAATGAAAGGGGGCAATCCTCCTTCCCGGCATTCGCTCCCAACTACGATGGAGAGAATGCATACCAACGCTCCTCAGACGAAGATCGCACTCTGCGGAACGACGAAGCTGAAGAGGTCGACGATCCCCTCCTTTATCACGATATAGATATGAGCGATATGGACCACAACCACCTGCGTACGACTACAAGCTATCTCAATGGGCCGGATCACATTGGCAGAGAGGCACGGGGTCTGTCTCCTTCAATGTCCGTATCCCAGCAGAGGGCAGCATCCCGGCGGCTACAAGATGATCTTGAAGTGCTCCGCGCCGAGCGGGTGGCATCGAATACTACAAATGAAGAGAGCTTAGCCCGATCGAAATCGATACACCGTTCCAGATCACGTACAGTTGCAGAGCCCATTGACGATTTCGATGTTGGAACTACACCCATACACGAGAAGACAAGGGTCTATCAACCGCCAGCAAACCCCACCACCAAGTTCTCCAAATTATTCAAGAAGATCCATAATTCCAGTTGGCTGGTTCGGTACTTCTTTTACATTTCACCAGTCACCATCATCCTACTCATTCCAATGCTCCTCGGACTTCTGGTGTTCAAACAATCTGCTATTGGTGGGGTTAAGCTCTTTTGGTTTGGAATCTGGCTGGAAATCGTTTGGTTGACACTATGGGCGGGAAGAGTACATCCTCCTTCCTTTGTGATCTGTCATTTGCGTACTGACATACCATTAGATTATCGCCAAATGTATTCCCTACCCAATGGGTCTCGTCTCCAGTATTTTTACCAACAACAGCAAGAAGTGGAGGGATCTTGGAAAGCAACTCGAAGTTCCAGCCACCATATTTTTCTGGTGGCTTGCCGTCGAAATTTCTTTCCTACCTACTATGAAAAATCATCACATAGACGGCAATAAAGCTACGAAAGGTTGGGAGAAGACTGTTAACAAGATCATTATTTCCATATTCGTCGGATCAGTCCTGAATTTCGTAGAAAAGATCATCATCCAGCTCATTGCCATCAGCTTCCATCTCAGGACATATGCCGACAGAATTGATATTAACAAGTTTCAAATATCTAGCTTAACCAAGCTTTATACTTACTCGAAAGATAAAATCGCCATGGATGATGAAGAGTTCGAGGTCAAGAACGATACCGGCCCATCGTCTGGAACTAGAACACCCATGGCATATATGAGCGCGGCGCAGAAGAAAACACGTCATGTTTTCAACAAAGTTGGCGATGTCGCTGGAAGAGTTGCCGGGGACTTTACCGGAAAACAAGTCAAAGGCAGTACTCACCCAAGTCAAGTGTAAGAACGTCCTTTCTATTATCAATCACGACTAACGCTCTTAGAATAATCCAGCTTCTGGGTAACACGACTGGCTCCCAGGTCTTGGCCCGTCGACTCTATCGTACTTTCGTCCACGAAGACTCCGAAACCATTTTTAGTGACGACCTGAGATCCGCATTCGACAATGATGACGAGGCCGATGCAGCATTTACCATGTTTGATAAGGATCTTAATGGGGATATTTCCATGGAGGAACTTGAGGCCGTCTGTGTTGAAATTGGCCGCGAACGTAAAGCCATAACTGCTTCTCTGAAAGATCTCGACTCGGTCGTCTCAAAGCTTGACGACGTATTCCTGTTCGCCGTGTTTGTAGTCACAATCATTGTTTTCGTATCTCTCATCTCGACATCTGCGTCGGGTGTACTGACGTCGCTTGGCTCGTCTCTGCTCGCTCTGTCATGGTTATTTTCTGCCACCGCACAAGAGTTTCTGCAGTCTTGCATCTTCGTTTTCGTCAAGCATCCTTTCGATGTGGGAGACCGAGTCACGATTTACGGAAATACTGGGTCTGCGCTGAAAGGCGACGATTACTTTGTCAAAGAAATTGGCCTCCTGTACACCGAATTCAAGAAGATGGAAGGTCACGTTGTGCAGGCGCCAAACAGTTACCTGAACACACTTTTCATCCTCAACCAACGCCGATCCGGAGGACTTGCTGAAGCTGTTCCTGTCACTATTAAGTTTGGCACCACTTTGGAACAACTCGAGACGCTTCATAAGCGGCTACTTGAGTTCGTCACGTCCGAGAACCGCGAGTACCAAAAGAACATTCTCACCGAGTTGACTACCATTTACGAAGCTCATTCTATCACTATGAACGTTGTTTTCTTCTACAAATCCAACTGGCAAAACGAGGTCCTGCGTATGCAACGCCGCAACAAGTTTATCTGTGCTTTGATGGTCACTATGGATGAGATTGGTATGGAGGGTCCACGTATGCGTCTCGCTGGTGCTCAACCCAACTTCCCAATGCATCTGCAGGGAGCATATCCCGAGCCTACGGCTACCAACGAGAATCAAAATCCAGGAGGACCAGGACCCCGTTCAGGTTCCTTGGCACGCGAACGAGATCCCGCCTTTGTCGAACGCCAAACGAGCATTTCTGGCCAACCACTCAACAACCATCCATCTATCCTTCGTAACAGGGCTGGTACCAGTAACAGTCGCCACCGAGGAGAATCAATCTCGGCAATGGGCAAGCGTGTTGATTTCTCTCTCGGCATGTCCGCCATCTCTTCAGGTGCCGACTTTGGTGATGTGTTTGATGATCCAAAGCCACGTCTTCCAACTCCGAAGATTACCACCACCACACCATCGCCAGGACCAAGTAGAACTTCGAGGGACACAAGGATTAGTGAAGATGGTTCTGCTCTGACTAAAACCACCAGTCGTGACAGTGAGATGAGTAGAGCACAGAGCGGCACCAGCGGCGGCCGCCGCAATCGTTTCTTCAATCGTGGCCGAAGCAAGCTTGGCACCTCGGAAGAAGGGACCAGTCTCGATGACCTCGAAGCCGGCCACCGGAATATCAGAGCTGCCGATATGCCGGACATTCCTGAAGCCTCTGGTTCCAAAACTGTCAACTGGGGTCTGGAAACTGAGCAGTTGATGCATGGAGATGACTCGAGGGGTAGAAACAGGGGCGATACCTTCGAGTCGGTGGGAAGTACACCTATAGATCCTAGGACTGGAATTGTAAGTCCGCAGGCCATTGCGACTGATGGTGCGCTGGAGAGAGGAGATGTACCGATAAGTGCACCGAAAAGGGCGATGACGGAGGAGAGCAGCAAGCACGCGTAAATATGAGTGAGAGATACTCGTATATAGACAGATAGATTTTGACCTTAGCGGGAGTTTTGCAGTGGAGGTCCACTGGAGATGAGATAGATAGAAGGCTACATGGCGGTATAATGGATTAGAAAGATCCACAGCGTTTACTACATGGGATAGAGGAGTAATAATATGATTATTTTGACATATTTAGTCTATTAGTACATGGCAATACACTGAATTGTGGATGGAACAATTGCTCGTCTGCACCGCCTTCAAAACTTGCAACTTTTACTTTATTCTTCTTCCTCACTAATATCAAGACTTCACACAGCAACAACAATGTGGTTCTTCTCGTACCTCACTGGGTAAAGAGTCAGCTCTAGCTCTCAGATTTCATCTCCCCTACCCCTGAATCGCGCGGCCGCTGTTAGCGCACAGACCACCAACGCGACTTCCCTCGAAACCTCCAGGACGCTTCAGTACACACGCAGCCAGATCCTCCACAAGCCTCGCTCCTCTCATCCTCCTCGTACAACTTCCCTTCGAGTCTCCCGCGAACCCTCCAAGTTCTCAACTTCCTCCCCATGTCCTCAACCACCAGCTGACGCCTGCCAATTGTATGTACAAGTACATGCACAATTTGACACCTTCACCATGGACGCAGCCGACATCCCCTCCCTCCTCTCGCGCCTCAGTAGCGATGAAGACGCCCTGCGCAAAATGGCCGTCTTCAAACTGCAGAGCAGCATCAACGACCCCTCCTTCGCCGACCTCTTCATCGCCTCCAATGGCCTAACCATCCTGCGCCGTCTCATCATGAATACCGGCGGCAACACCCTCGCCTATTCCCTGCAATCGCTCACACGCTTACTGGAAGTCGATATGGGCTGGGAGATCTTCGAGACCTCTGGCAGCGGGGAGTTGGTGGAACGGGTCGTGGAGCTCATTGTTACGCATCCGCTGGTCAATATCCTGCGCGGCGCCATGAGTATCCTCGTTGCCATTGTGTCACATCCGCAGAACAAAGCTGAGCCAGGTGCGTTTGGATTCAGGGCGTTGAAACCGGCTGTCGCGGTGTATCCACAGTTTTTTGAGATGGTGGTTAGCCAGTTGAATAGTGCGGATCATGCGCTGTGCGCAAACGCGCTGATGCTTCTTAATGCGCTGATGCGGGATTCGATTAAAGGCGGTCCGGGGGAAGAGTGGCCAAAGTTCATTAAGCGGTTACAGGATTTGGGCGTCATCAAAGCGGTATATGTACTGATGCAGAGTTCGGCGCTGCAGGATCTGGCGCATCCTCTGCTTGACTTCCAGGCATTGACGAAAGTGCTACTGAGAAAGTGGAGAGATGTCAAGGTTGATCTGGAGAAACCGGAACATAGACGGGCGCTGAAAGGATTACATTTGGCGAGTGCACCGGAGCGGAAGGAGAGTGGGGTTCAGAGGGCGGAGGCGCTGGCTACTGCAAATGATAAGACGAAGGGAAGTCGAAGGCATAATCCGGAGAAATGGCGGAGATTGGGCTTTGAGACTGAGAGTCCGGCGTGGGAGTTCGACCAAACGGGCTTCTTGGGTATGATGGACCTCACGGATTACGTGCGGAAGCATGAAGATGGATTTCAGAAGCTATTACTGGAGCAGAGTTCGAAGCCAATGCATGAACGGTGTCCGATTGCAAGAGCCAGTTTAGCAGTCACTGTTATTCTGTACGAGCATTTCGAGGTCGATAAAAGCGATGTCAATGATGCGAGGAGCTATTTGGTTTTGGACGGGATGAAAAACTACGATAAAATCTTCCGCCCTTTACTGTTACAATGGTCAAGACTACATACAGCTTCTTTGCAGGCATTCTTTAGGTTATGGAAGTCGACGGGGGCTGAACAAGCTGATTTCGATAAAGTGGCTGAGCTGGTCCGTATTCTGATTGAGCAAGTTGTTGGCCAAGCATCGCGGACCGTTGACGTTCAGGAAGTGGAAGAAGAACTCACTGATTTCGAATACGCGCGCCTGAGAGAATTGCAAATGGAGATATTGGAGTTGACATTTGAGGATGAATGGGGTCAGCATCTCCATCAAGTCCGCGACGAACTCAAACGCGAGGCCCTGCAATTTGTCAAAGAACAACGAATTCGCTCACTACTTCAAGGGGCTTGGTTCCCGCGTTCAAATTCTTCCAGGGATGGGCGGTCAAGTTGGAGATTCGTCAAACTATCGCACAATAGGCGCTTTCTCCATTACGCGGATTTCATGACGCAGAGTAAACAAGATCCACTACTTGACGAACTCCACGAGAAAATCGACCTCAGCACCATCTCTTCGGTAGTATCAAATGTCTCTGCTTCCAACGAATCATCATCTTCTGTTACATCATCCTCAACAGTCACAAAACAAAACTCGACAACGACGAAAATCACCATAAACTCATTCATCACCTCGGATTCTAGTTCCGGCGCAGGTGATAAGGAAAGAGCGATACTTACATTGATGCCGATATCTCATAGTAGTGCGAGTGAATGGCTCGATGGCTTGCTCATGCTGCTTAATCAAGCGCCTATTACGGCGGAGACGAATAAACTTGTTGCGTTGATCGGAGAGTATGGGTTGAAGATCCGCTTATTGAATGTTAGGGAGGATGGTAGGGGAAATCGGGATGGTGGAGGAGTGGTTCCTGGACGAGAGGGCGTTGATGAGGAGTATTGGTTTGAGGTTTGATGTTTGGAGTTTGGCTTGAAGCTTGACGCTTGACGCTTGACGCTAGTGTATTCAATGTTGGGGAGGTCGGATGAGTAGTTCGTGTGCGTGTTTGATACCCCTTTTCATATGAGTGTTTTAGTGTTGGATTAGAGCTTATAAGAGTTGGAATTGGAATTCAGCGAGAGAGAAACAGAAACCTGGCTGTGTTATGGTATATTTAGCATAGCATAACTGCAAAACAAAGAGAATTGAAAACAGAACATAAGTTCTGCAAGGTCATTGAAACAGAACAGTTCAAAAGCCTTGTGTACTGCTTCCTCGACAGACAGAGAAGAAGTGTCCAACTGCCACTGCATGATATTAACGCCTTTCGTCTCTCCTTCCTCAAGGTGCGCCGACGCCAGCGCATCCTACAACACGTGCTCCTGCCTCAGCGCGCATTGACAAGCTTCGTCTTCCCCTCTCTCTCCGCTACACAGTCTCTCCCTGTTCATCGCTCATCGCTCGTCGCCTCATCACACACAACATTGATATCAATGAACCAATCGCCTCTATTTCACATCTAGAAAATTCCGCTGTCAAGCAATCATACCACTCGATCCTCCCGATGAAATATCTACGCAGTAACTATTGCTTACATCTTGTTTGCAAAGCCAGGGAAGCTAGGATTAAGAGCTAGGTATTGCAATTAGAGGGAAGAATTCTTGAGGCAGCATAGGTTAGTGTGGGCGACATTGTTTAGATTGGTATATTGATTGTAGGGCGTTGTGGGGAGTGGTGTTTGGGGGATGAGATGGGTCTTTTATGGGATGAGGGGAGGGTAGGGGGGGGGGGAGTGCATGATGGGTAGATGGACGTTTGGGAACTTTGGGATCTGGACTAGTTGAGTTCTATGACTAGCTGCTAGCATCTTGGCGTTCGGTTATTGGAGAATATAAATAAGCAGCTTGGAGATTCGGATGTAGCTTCAAAAGGCGAAGAGGACACGGAAAGCATTGTAATATAATAGTTTATTCTAGTAAGTTCCTACAGGCTTTACTTGTTTGAAAGAGCACCTAATTCAGTTCGTCCCATAATCTGGATAGTTCATTCTAACCAGGTGTATCTCTAGACGGGTTCTATTAGAGATAAAGTATAATAATCCCGAGTCCGAAAGATGCTAAAAAATAGCTGCTCTAAACCACGGCTAGAAAGAGTCTTAAAGAACTTGCTAAAGCTGAATCAAGACTTCCCGCATATGCACAAGGCAAACCCCATAGCTTAGCGACGCGGAATAACTACCTGGAGAAGCATAACGCCTTGTTTAGTCAGTCTTAGAAGTACGTAAAACATGAAGGAATGTGAAATTATACAAGCAGCCTCCATCTAACTAAAGAGAGCCTGAAAGTTATATAAGGAGCACGGTTAAAGTCTCACAAATCCCGTCTGACATGCTGCAATCATATAGATATAGAAAAGGTGTTAGAGCTCTTCCCTTCTATCGGTTCCACTTGTAGCAAAGTTGTTCATGGCTCTACAGTATCTTCTTCCGTCCGTCCTTGTTACTGTAGCTCGCTTAGGGCTCCTCACGTACAAGTACGGAGTTCGCTTCAGCCTGACAAGACGAACGCCATACAGTATACGGAGTAAGACTTTAGGCAGCCGGGTGGAAACTTCCGTCGGATCCTTCCACTATAATCTTATCAGATCATCTTCCACCAATCGTTTGCCCATAATCTTATCAGATCATCTCGCAACGCCGCCTGCACCTACACGTCTAACTATATCTAGGAGTCTAGCGCCGCCTCATCAGTTCATTGTCATCCTACCTTCCTTATTCGCGCACCATATGAGTCACAAAAGACGTTCCTGGTTGATTGAAATGCTGGTAGTTGATATTCTTGCAAATGCTCCCGAGAACGGAGGAAGTCGACCTATATAACCTTGCCAAGGTCAGCTTCTTCTTAGCAACTTTCCTCCCAGAGTATTCGCTCAAGTTTACTCTTGTTCAACCTCATTTACACCAAACAATATTGCGCTTGTCTATTTCTTTCCTCCTTTGAAACCAACCCTCATCTAAGATGGAGCAGCCGGTCGACATCGAGAAGCAGCATTCTGACAAGGACAAGCAACCCGCAGAGAACGACGAGAAGCAAACCTCTCCAGTTGTATCGGAAGATCCCTTCTTAGTCAAGTTCGCTGCACCCATTGACCTCGAAAATCCCCAAAACTGGCCAGCAACCAGGAAATGGGCAGTAACAAGTGTTCTGTCCGCAACTGGCTTCAACCGAATCATGGTTTCAACCATCATGGCTCCTGCACTTTCAACCATTGGCAGTGAGCTACACATGAGCAACATTGAATCAGTCATGGCCATGTCTGTCTACCTCCTCGCAACAGCCTTCGGCCCGCTATTGATAGGCCCACTCTCCGAGGTCTATGGACGCAAGCCCATGCTACACGCAACGAACATCTGGTTCCTCGGTTGGAACATCGTCTGCGGATTCGCTAACAGCAAAGGGCTGCTTATTTCTGCTCGATTTCTTGCGGGCTTCGGAGCTAGCGCTATCTATGCTCTCGCAGGTGGTGTTTTGGGAGATGTATGGCCGCCAGAGCAGCGTGGTACATCCTTGGGGATGTATATCATGATCCCGATACTTGGTTCAGCATGTGGACCCATCATTGGAGCTTTCATAATCCAAACAACGACCTGGCGTTGGATTTTCTGGTCGACGTCTATTATTCAAGCTGCTATGGTTGTCATGTCTTTGCTAGTCTTCAAGGAAACTCACGCACCAACCATTCTCAAGAAAAGGGCGAAACATTTCCGGAAAACTACTGGTAACGAAAGCTACTATACGGAGGTAGAAAGACTTGACGTGGGACGATCAATGTCCGGGATCATCCGGAACAGCCTTACACGACCGATCCGAATGCTCATGTTCCATCCTATTGTGCAAGTCCAAGCACTCATGTCAGGATTTAGTTATGGGATCCTCTATCTTGTGTTATCGACTTTCTCCGATCTTTGGACCAACCAGTATCACGAATCCATATCAATTAGTGGTCTTCACTATATAGCCATTTGCCTCGGCGAAATCATTGGCTGTGTCATTGGTGGTCCACTTATCGACTACAGTTTCCGCAGATTGAAGAGGCGAACCGACGGTGTGGCTCTCCCCGAGTTTCGCGTTCCAATCATGATACCTGCATATATTCTTGGACCTCTCGGGCTATTCATGTATGGCTGGGCCGCTGACAAGCTCGTGCAATGGGTCGTTGTGGACATCGGGGTTGCCATATTGGCTTTTGGAATGCAAATCGGCGATACGGCATTGCAGGCCTATGTCATTGACTCCTACCCAGGCTACACGAGCTCTGCATCAGCGGCCACTCAGTTTCTACGCAGTCTGGCAGCTTTTGGATTCCCTCTGTTTGCACCGAAGATGTATGAGGTGTTGGGGTATGGTTGGGGGAATAGCACGTTGGCTTTTGTTGGCCTTGCGATTGGGATACCTGCCCCATTGCTGATCTGGGCATACGGCCCAAAGCTGCGTGCGAAAGCTCAATCTAGTCACTGATAATACTTGAGGGATTGTATGCTGTTATATGCGAGCGTTATGTATATAAATGGAGCTGGTGGAGTAAGGAGAGACATATTGCTTAGCGCGGACTTTGGATTTTAGATAGTTTCAATGGTATAATCTTAAAGCTCTCAGGTATAATAAAATGAGTTTAATAAATAATGGAAGAGATAACAGTCATGCTACGTTTATATAGCAATGAATTGTGACTGTTTTTCGTATAGCAAGCTAGAGACTAGGTTGTGGCTATGTATGACTCTTATTGGGCAGCGCGTATAGGTTCGTAGTTGAAATCGCAACGCTATAAATCTACCTTCAAGATTGAGCTTAGAGCAGGTATAAATAGCTGAAAGATGAATGATTTCGCATATATGTTTAAAAAACTATCAAAGAACCATAATAGATAATACTATATTTCTCTAATAGATGGTAGGGTATATATATGCATCTCGAGATAACGCGGCAGCAAAAGAGAGAGAATGAACGGTAAAAGTATCAAACATGGCCGAGAAAAGCTGATTCCCTTGTTACCTCGATCTTAAGCCCGTGGAGTTGAAATCTATGCAATATTTCTTTCATGAAGTGGTGGGTAATTAAGAGTACAAAGAGGTCTAATGACGCTTAGCTAAAGACAGCTCATTTGTCATGTTCACTTTTTCTACTTTGATCGGTATTAATTTCTGACTGGCTCACTTCTCCCTAACCGATTCCTATCAAGCCAACTTGCTCCAGTCCCTATTTCGCTTGTGCATCTACTAAGAGAGATATCTGATTAGTCGAGGCAGCAAGAGTACCTATGTTAGAAGTAGATCTCCTGCACCTTTATATATTCTAAAAGATCTAAATGCCTAGTGCGAATAGCTTCAAGCAAGACCGTGTAAAAAGATTCCTCTATATTAAGACAGTACGGTATTAAAACGTTAATATCATAAAGCTACTAGATCTTATCAACCCGAATATAACCTCTACTCCGAGCGGGCATATTGTTCTTGCTCCCGTACCTGTAGCATCGTCCCCCGTTCCCACGCCACCTTTTCTACCCACAGACCCTCAGCCCATTTCTTGCGCTTCCACTCCACTTCATCAATCTCCCATCTTCCACTAACAGCCTTGACCTCACTCCTCTGCTTCACAAGCAGAGCCTCCATCCTCCTCTTCTCTCTCTCAGAAACCGCCTGGAGCTGTGTCCTTCTGTACGCATCCCAGAACCTGTACTCTTTATTCTGGTCTCTCCGCAATTCATCTCTCGCTTCCTGTACGTGATACTCTGCTTCTGGCTTGTCTTTCCAGTATGCTCGCAGTTGTGCAGCATAGTCTTTTTCAATGCGCCGTTCTTCTGCTAGGCGGGTTTGGTATTGGGTCTTGAATTTATGTTCTTCTTCTGCTATGATGGCCTTTGATTCCATATCCAAGACTTGCACTTCATGCGGATGGCGAATCGAAAACGTAGCTAAGGTATCCTGGCGTTCCTTCTTCATTTCCTCGTCTTCGAATTCGTATCTTTCGGCTATGAGAACACGTTGCACATCGTGCAGTAATTCGAGCTCGTTCGTAAGCTGGTGGAATCGAAGGTTAATAGCTTCGATACGTTCCTCTTCTTCTATTCTTTCCCGCGTTTCTGCTTCCTGAGCCTCACGCTCCGCTTCAACACGTTGATAATCGGCAACCATCTGCAGAACGATGCGCTCTTCTTCCGCGTCTGCTACTGCACGCGCTTCTCTAGCAGTCTGCTCGTTACGGCGCGCGGTTGCCAGATGCTGGATCTCTGATAATTGGGTATCGGTGCATCCGCATGTTCGCCACTTCAAGCCACAAATGTAACAGAATTGAGCCTTGCAGCGACATGTCATATGCCGGCATCCGTTGTTGTGCTCAACGAGTGCCTGGCAGCTATAGCATCTTTTCCAGCCCTCCATCTCTGCCAAGTCAATCGTGGCTTGCAGATTTGGGTCTTGAGGACAGTCGTTTCCGTTGTGGAACTCCCCTCGGCAGATTGTGCATGCTTTCTGAGCGCACTTTGGGCATTTCGCTGAATGAAGCGCAGCGTTTACGTATTTGGCCGGAATCCACGTACTGCATGAAGGCTGAGCACAGTATATCCGATCTCCCGCAGGAATAGACCATTCTGCTTCACGTTCCCTGAATTTCTTCTTGGTTGGCCGGTCGAGATGGGGAAGAATGCTGAGATGGGGAAGAATGCTCGAAGATGGTATTGTATTGAGGCAGCATTTTGCAGGCCAGTGCGTCTCTGATTCTAGGGCCGTACTATAGGGATTTAGATCAATCTTCGTGTCGTTGATGGGCAGCCTAACCTTATAAGTCGCTGGAAACATTCCATGCAGTAGCTATGACAGCTTAGTTTGATCATTTCAGGTTTCGCAAAATCCTCAAGACACGAGACGCATTCCCTACATAAGTCAGCCTGGACAGGAAATATATCATCGAGTCGCCCTTACTCTGTTCTTGACGATTCAGCCGAAGTTTCGTCGACTGCCACCGGAATTTCCAGAGACGCTCTGGTTGGTTGGGCTGTAAACATGCTGATTTCGCCGAGCTCAATTTTGGCCCTATCTCTTCGTCTCAATTTAAAAATAGAATTCAGTCCAAAAGATGATCTCGGCCCCGCTTTGGAGCTGCTGGTAGAATCGATTTCTGAGGATCTCGAGGCATATCCAGAGTCAAATGAGGTTATAGACAGACTACTGGAGTCGCTCAAACGAGCACTATGTGAGGAAGGGGAAAGGTGTGAAGCTCCGCCCGATATCTACCTTGTTGTCAGTGTTTAGCTTGAGTAACAACCAAAATATAATGTCTTACAATTCTTTGAGGTTTGATAGAGACCTTTCTCCCTCGAGTCAGTGGTCTATCCTGTCGAGCCGCTGCCACATGGCCTTCTATTTCTTCGGCATGTCTTGCTTGAATAATCTCTATTGAGGGCTTAAGAAGGTTCTTGATGTCTTCCGAAGTATCATCTTGAAATTTCAATAGTTCTCCAGGAGGGTCATATCTCCTCCAGTCTATCGGCTTGTTGTCGATCACACTGGAGACCACCGGTTCGAAGACCAAGTACGACGGAGAAACTGCTTCGTGGTTTTGCTCCACTGAGAAGAACAATTCATCGCAGCTGCTTGAAGATGCTTGATTCACGTCTGCTAGATGAAATTGTGGGAAAGCTTCTGTTGAGGATGATGCAGGTGATACTGGAAGATAGAGCTCATCGACTGTCTCAAACGAGTCTCTGGGCCAAGGTCCTGGCATATTAGCGACCATTGCCATGTTTTCGAAATTGTATATAGTTCAATAAGACGATGTATTCGAAGATATATTAATAAAATGGGATGTCAAAAGATTGCTCGCTCCTTGGAGGTGCTTCGATATTTACATGACAGGCAAATACAGCCAGGCTGGCAGTGAATGGAAACGCCTCCAAACTATCAACGAATAGAGGCACAAAATTGCCTCATGTGAACTTCGATGAACCACAGCCCCTCGATCTCTGGCACCATCTCGGTGAAGAGGACAAGTACTAACCGAATTCAGCCAAACATTATATAGCAAATAGAATAGGACGTATCAAACAGGTGGCGAGACTCGCAGCCAGGACCTACCTCCAATTCGCTAGGATATCAAGCTTAAAAGGAAATGGTGGGAAGAAATATGCTGTAACCAGCCAGCTGGGGCTGTGCAAAAGGCACTTTTTTGACAAGGCTGCACCGGTCTGGCGAGAATAATGCCTAGAGGTGGCACGCATCTTCATTCCATAAGACAATAACACTGCCGCTGTCCGGGAAAATAGAACAATTATCAGGCGGACATTCATCGTCACGCGCTATAGAAGTAATCCAATAGAGATTATATGTAGCATCTTGGGAATCTTCGGCCCAATTGTTAGAGTTGGTGTTTGGCGACGCCACGTGATGAACGCAAAGCTGAGCCGCAGCGGAGCGGATAAGATTAAATCTAGGAGTCCTTCATCACGCCCTCGCTCTTATCCTCAACCATTGTCCCTTCTTCCATCATTTTTCTGTTGTCTGTCAACGTCCAAACTTTTGACTATTCCTTCCAACGCAGACGAGAATGCTCAATCATGGCTGCTAGTATCAAAATTGGCCAACGGCTGGAAGGAAAAGTCGGAAGTTATTTTGTCTCTGCGCAGGTCGCGAGAGATACTTGGACTGCCACGTAAGATCAGCTTCACTTAACTTAACCTTCACCTATCTAATTACTGCAGGAAAAGCAACTCTCAAGCTGGAAAAGTTATTATTAAGACAGCCCCACAGGGACGCCTCGAAAACGAGCGTGATATTCTGAAGAATTTCCGGAATTGCCTATACATCCGCCAGGTGCTAGATGAGACCAAAACCCTCCATCTTTGATTCTGCAATACTTAGACGACAATCTACTACATGCATCAAACGTAAAGACCTTAGAAAGGTCAGATGTGAAGTTTTTGGCAAAAAGAGTACTCCAAGCAATTCAGGCTTTGCATGATGATGGGTACACACATACTGGTATGCTACCTTATATCAGATCTTAACACTATAACTAATACATACACTCATAGACATTAAACCGGATAATATTCTCGTCAATTATGGCACTGGATCATCTCGCTTTTCCGATGTCCAACTGGCTGATTTCGGTGATATCTTTCGGATAGATCCTAAGGATTACCTAAAGGTTGGGATGGATGGACCGCATATGGGAGCTGCTATCTTTAGAAGCCCTGAGGCTATGGTACAGCTTAGATGGGGACAGTCGACTGATAATTGGTCATTTGGCGCGACGGTAGGTGATACTAAGCAGGCTTGGACTGCATTGTCTGAATTGCGCTAACGTTATTATAGCTTATAAGTCTTATTTGGGGTCTCAACTGGCATATGTTTAAGCCCGACCCTAAAGACGCCACAGCTGACGATGAAGAGTATCTGATCCATATTATCATAAAACACTAGCTATTTTTGGTCCTGTTCCCAAGTCTTACATGGATCTTATTCCAAGAGAGGATGGTTACAGATGGGGAGTACTAGCCTCAGCTACCCAATATATCAAGGACAACCAGAAGCAAAGGCCGTTTAAAATAATCGAGGATGACTGTTTGACAGAGGAGGACAGGACCTTTTTATTGAAGGTTATGAAGTTGGACCCGAGGGATCGTCCAACTGCGAGGGAGTTGTTACAAGATGACTGGTTCAGTGGTGTGCTATAGCCGATCATAGTATTCTTATGAGTGCTATTTTGTGGGGTATTTGGGGCGGGAGGCGCAGGACGTGAAAGGGAATTCATCTGAAAGGGCACATTAATCTCTCGTTATGGATAACGCCCAGCCGAGCTTGAACCTGTGACGAGCTAAAGGTGTGTTCTTGAAGGTGTGTTCTGGGCTGTTTGTGGTGGTGTTGTTGTTGTTGTTGTTGTCTTGACCGTATCCTTCCTAACAATCCCGCTTCTCAATCGTGTACTTCTCCCCTCCGATACCGTGAATCATTGTCGGGCAAGAAAATGGAGTGACCAGATCCACTTCTATTGTAGGCGCATTGTGAAGGGGGGCACTACTCCCTTTCGAATACTGTGGCTGTAATGTTTGGTGTTTTGTGAGATTCGGAACTTGGTTTTCAACGCGTTGACACGTTATTGATAGGCGGGTAATCGTGTTGCTGAGCTCCTCCTGGCACTCAAAGACAGCTGAACTGTTTCTTTGAGAGTTCCCAACGGACACTACATGGGCGTGGGAGCTCGTCGTCCGCCACGAAGGAAGCACTTATAATAGGACTGTGATGGCCTTGAATCTTTACTTGTGTAGTATCGAGCGGCAATTTATATACATCTAGCTACAGGGTTGATAGTCTAATTCCTTGAATATTACCTGCTTATTAAGCTGATCATGTACAAGAGAACGCAGCTGACCTCGAACTTCTCCAGAAGCAGACACTAGACCATTCAGCTTCTAGAAAACTTGAAGATGAACTGTTATTCGCCTGTAATGACCATATTATTCCCTCTTTTCTATAACGCTGACAGGTATATACAAAAGCGAGGAAAAGTCTCATCCGAGGGAAGATGTCGCCAGGTAGGATATACACAGAGCACCGCCAGGGCTTGGTGGATACGGAGGACCATTACCGAGTCAAGCTTATGCAACGAGCGACTAACCGCAGAAGAAGAGTTTTGAGACGAAGATACATCGATGATATCAAGCCGTGGGGGCATATCTGCTGATACAATTATCTTGTTCGATATTCCTATGAATCTCGTCGACGATGCTGCAGACCTTCAAGAATATAATAGCGTCCCCAACTTCGACAAAGTATTTGAGGAAGAAGCGATGCTCCCAGACTACAATTCCGAAGCTTTATCCTCCTGCCTATATTGGGGAGATACCATCTGCCACTCCAGACATACTCTTTAACAAAGCGACAGACCAGACAGATGACACAGCCTCGGTCGTATTACAACACGAAGCCGTATTGCAAGGAGGCTCTCTCCCACCAAAGAATACGAGTCTGGTACATCAGTCAAAAACTTCAAAGATAGTGCTACAGAAGATATCTAACAGTGTAATAAAAGCAGAAAACATAGCTCCATCCCCCCGGTTCAGAAAATGAAAAGGCCCCTGAACCATGGAGAAATACTAACTGCTGCGAACCATTTGATAAGAAACGATGCAGCTTCCTTTCTTGACGAAAACTAGCAAATTATATATACTGATGGAAGCTAGTCATGGGTGGTCCGGCTTTAAGCAGCTACAATTTTAATAATAATGATATAATTGTAGGATTTAATACTATACACTACTTAGGGAAAGAAAGCCCCCGCTGGTGCCTTCGACTTGCACATCTCAGATTTTTACGAATCATCCAAGCGTTGGAGGAAGCTCCATCCCTAGTGAATGACAACAATCAATAGGGCGTGGTAAAGCTAGTGTCGCTATAAACGTATGTCTTAAGGCTATAATAGCGAAAACCGGTATACAGATACCAAGGCATCGCATATCGGCATATAAACGTCGAGCTGAGCGCTACTTAGAGCTAGCAAGTTCCTATCTCATTTCCCTCTATAGCTTCTCTGATATTGCTGAAACTATCGTGTAAGTACTCCCTCCTGTGATGTTCTCTGAACGTTTATCTATAAAGCTTAAACCCTTCAAAGCCAGAACAATAAGGTAAAGTCACCAGTCATTCAGGCTTTGGCAGCCCAGGTTCAGTATAATCATCCGAGACTTTTTTCTATCTTTAAAGATTTTCAGTACAAATGCGAGCTTACAGATATGAAATTTGGGAGGGATTCCTCGGGTAGACAGTAATATTGTTAGGAGACTACATAAAGACTACGCTAGATAGTATAGAGGTTAATACCAGACATGTTTCATACACAAAATCATATGATCACTACCTCGCCACAGGGGACATTGCTTGTTATCTGTCACTTAATTCCATCCGAATCCTCTCAACACCTAGAGGCATGATCGCACTCTGTTCCTATCAATTTCCTTACCGTAGACCTTGTGTAACCTAATAACCCCCCCCCCCCCC
>NW_022157394.1:0-21809 GCF_007821495.1 Lachnellula hyalina
AAAGGTAAATAATCGTATAAGTATCCACCTAAAAACAAAATACTAGTTAATATACATATTAAAATAACACTAGCATATTCAGCCAAAAAAAAAAAATACAAATATAACAGCTGCGTGTTCTGTCATAAATCCACTAACTAGTTCCGATTCAGCTTCAGCTAAATCAAAAGGAGGTCTATTAGTTTCCGCTATAGACCCTATAAAAAATATAATAAAAATAGGAAATAAAGGTATTATAAATCATATAACTCTTTGAGCTTCTATAATTACAGTAAGGTTTAAACTTCCTGTTAGCATTATAACAAGTAATATAGCTGAACTTAATATTAGTTCATAACTTATTAATTGTGCAGTACTTCTAAGTGAACCCAAAAAAGCATATTTACTATTTGCACTTCAACCAGCTAATAATATACCATACGTAGCTAAAGAAGAAACTGCTAACATATAAAGTATACCTAAATTCAAATCACTTAAAGCTAATCCTGGACCATAAGGTACTACTAGATAACCTAATAATGAAAAGATTAAGGTAATAATTGGACCTAAAAAAAATAAAGCCAAATTAGCTTGTGTTGGTGAAATATATTCTTTTAATATAAGTTTTAAGGCATCCGCAAACGCTTGTAAAAGCCCATAGTATCCAACTATATTAGGACCTAATCTTCTTTGCATACTAGCCATGGTTTTTCTTTCCGCTACTGTTACATAAGCTACAGTTAATAATACTGGAACAATTACTATTAACACTTCTACTACTGAAATTAATGTTGGTAAATATATCATTTGAATTTGTATTTTCTAATTTTAATAAAAAATATCATTATATATAATAATGTTGTAATTTATTTAAATATTAGGTTAAAAATAACTTAATTTGTATAAAAAGTTATTTATTATTAATTAATAAAGAATTGCTATAAGAAAAAATTTAAATTAATTTTTTTTATTTCTTAAGACGAATTATTATTAGTATATGTGTTAAACCCAAGCTAAATTATATATATATATATATTTCTTTTTTATAAAAAGGAGGATAATAATTTAAATTCAGTATACTATACTATTACTACTCTTATTCAAGAATCGAACCTGAATCAGACTTAGTAAATACATGCTCTACCATTAAGCTAATAAGAGTTATTATACACTTTTTATTAAAATTATTAAGCCATATGAAATATAAAATAAAAAGTGTATAATAATAATGCGATCATAAAAATAAACCATGGCTAGTATAAAAATAACCTATAGACTAAATAGTTGTATAGTATTGTTGTATATTATTTACTTTTTTTATCTAAATATTTAATAATAGCACTATCACTACCAATTTTTCCTTCTATAGTTTTATTAATTATTTTACTTCTTACATCTAAAGGCGCATATTTATCTTTACTTATAATATCTACTAAAGTATCGTTTTCTGTTTTACTTAATTTAGTCTCAGCGTTCCCTGGGACACTACTACTAGCAGAAATAGATGCTTTATGCTCATCATTATATACAGCTATTTCTTTTAATTTTTTCACGGAATCTTTAATAATAGACTTTTCTTTTAGAGCAATTTCTGCTAAAACAGAACTTTTTTTTTAGTTGTGTTTCCTTAATCAAGGTTTCCTTTCTTAATAATTCTGCTTGTTTATATTTATAACTTTCGGTTTGCATTTCTGCAGCCCTACTTACTTTATTTAAAACATTCTGACGTCTTAAGGAATCCTCATCTGTAGGAAAATCAACATTTCTTTGGTTCTCGTTTAAAGCATCTATCATTTCTTGCTCCGTGTATAATTTTAAACGAAGTAACTCCCTTTTAGCGTATAGCTCGTCCTCAGACAAAATATTATCAGCCTTATTTAGAGAACTTAATCCATCTCTAAATATTTTACATTGAGCTTCTCAATAATTTTTATCGGTTTCCAAAGGAGTTATACTACGTGGACCCCTAAAACTACCTTCGTTAATATTATTATTAGTATCTATACCTTTACCCTTATCCATATTCAAAACTGAATATCGTTTTTTTTTAGATAAATTAAATTTATGATCTTTTAGATCATCATCAAAAATAAACATAGGTAATTTAAACGATAAGAATAAATCCTCAAAAAAAGTAATAAATACTGATTTTAATATGAAAAGCAAACAACCTCAAATAGTATTACTTAAAAAGGCGGTGTAATCAATCTTTATATTACCATAATAACCGTATCTAGCTAAAGCTATTATAGCTACGGTAGAAAGACCTCCTAGTAATTTAGGTCAAGTAAAACTTCTTCTTATTAAACTAAATAAATTAAAATTACCAAATATTCTACTTTCTAAAGGTAAACATACAAAAGTATGCGGTTTAGGAACATTAAAATTAATATTATAAATAAAAATAAAAAGCGATAATAATACTGAAACAGTTACTATTATTATTGAAATTAAAGTGGGTAAATATATCATTTGAATTTGTATTATCTAATTTTAATAAAAAATATCATTATATATAATAATGTTGTAATTTATTCAAATATTAGGTTAAAAATAACTTAATTTGTATAAAAAGTTATTTATTATTAATTAATAAGTAGTGTTTAAGAAAATCGAAAATAATAGAAACACATGAGGAAAAAAAAAAAAGAAAGGTAAACTGTTTACGATATAAAGTAAATAAGTTAAAAAAGGCTGAATTATATATATTTTTAAGGTATTATAACTATAAAAATAAATAAAAAAAAGTTTTTAAGCTTATTTTTTTTTTTTCTGCTTTACCTTTATTACTGCTCTTATCCAAGACTTGAACTTGAATCCAAATATTAGAAGTATTCTGCTCTACCATTAAGCTAATAAGAGTTAAACTATAATAAAACCCAAAGGACTAAATTATAGTGTAAATTGCAATTAAGCAATGTATAATAATTTATTAAATTTATTAATAAAAATAATATAATTATTTATGGAAGGTTATTTAACATTTTTTCAGTTAAAAAATTGTTTGCAGAAAACATTCTAAGTTCATAAAGTAAATCATAACCTTTTGAATAACTTAAATAATGGTTATCAATTATTAATTTAATTTCTTTAAAAAATTCATCTGAATTAAGACTATATAAATCTAATTTATCCATATAATTAATAATAGTATTAGCTAAAATTAAATTTAATAGAACATAAGTATAATCTTCTATAATTTCTCGTAACATAGTATGATCCAAAGTAAAATCAATTAAATATATTTCATCTTTATTAGGAGAAGCTAACATAGGAGCCAAAATATTATCTATTTGCCTACTTTGTCAATAAATAAAACAATTTTCTTCTAGAGTAGATACAGAAGAATTACTAGATTTTTTAACAGAATATTTTAAGGCAAAAAATAATTGATTGGCTTCTAATCCTAATAAAAACGAACTAACCATCCAATTGTAATAATAACTGATAACATCATTATTACTTGAGGCTTCAAACTTTGTACCTGTCAATGCTGTAACCTTAAAGACAGATGGACTAGGTGTATTATAACCTACTCAAGCTAAAAATTTTTCTTTTTCTTTATACATAGCTTTAATAGGTAATTTACCATGAATTAAGTTATGTTTAAGTAAAAAATCTGTTAATTCTTTAATATAATATGTTTTATTTAAAGTAGGATCGTATACAGTTTTATTTGTACGATTTTCCAGAGAAAATTTGTGGCCTAAAAAAATATCATCTGATATTTTTTTTAATGCAGGATATAGAGATAAAATCTCTTTTTTATTGTGTTTTTTACCATACTTATCTATAAAAAGAGCATAAGGATTAAGAACATTACCGTCTTCTAATAAATTAATAGAATTTACTTTTTTTATTTTATACAAATTTAAGACTTTGTTTTCTAGTTTTTTAAGTATAACTAACATATTAGTTGTAACTGAAAATATGGAGTTCTTATTTGAATTTATACCATTATTATGAGGTGAATCTACCAAGACAAAACTTACAGGTTTATCTTCGAGTAAACCTTTAGATTTTGATGTATCATTAGGTTTATCTTCGAGTAAACTTTTTGATTTTGATGTATCATTAGATTTATCTTCGAGTAAACCTTTTGAATTTAATATAGTAAAAAGAGATAACAGTATCAATATAAGTAAACTATTATCAAATATAGCTAAATAAGGTATAAACATATAAAAGATAAAACCTATTAATATATATAAAGCATAACTAGTTATAACACCGGTATCTAAACTAGCTATACTTCTACTTAAAGTAATTAAACCTTTTTCTAAACCATAAGGCCCTAATAACTCTACACTTCCTTTATCTATAACCTTAGTAGTTTGACCTCCTAATTTTAAAATAAGACCAGTTATATATTTATTATAAAATAATTCGATTAAGAAACGTTGGTTAAAAAATCCAAATATATTATAACCTAATCTAGAAAATTTAAAAGATATAAGAACTTTAGGTATAAATTCCGAAATAACTATAGCTAAAGTACTAAGAGATATAGTAAAGATTAAAGGTAATAATTTAAAGAAAGTAGGTACGGCAAACTCGGTATCTAACATTATTTCATGGATAGGATGTATGAATAAACTGTTATCTGCAAAAAAACCTGAACCTAACCCTATAAAGATGTCTTTAGTAATATAACCAAAGAATATAGAGAATACAGCTAGTATAATTAAAGGTAAACTCATAAATATATCACCTTCGTGAGCTCTTTTATCACTATAAGATGGAAAAGTATTGAGCATATATTGATCTATTGCATTACTTAGATTAGAATATTCTTCTCTACCTGAATCAGGATAATCCCAAAAAAAAGGATTGTATCGTTCAAAAGGTATGTCTTCTTCATTGTCATAATACTTCTCTATTATAGCAGTATAATTATATGGAGCTCATTTACTGTTGTCTTTTTTCATAATTGATACTCAATTACTTAGAACTCACTTTTCATAAGCAATGAAAGAAGCGCTTCTTTTATTTACTGTTGGACTCACTATCCGGTCGGATAAATGAGAATAATTAACCAGAGGCCCATTAGGGTTAGTTAAGAAAGTTAAATATAAAACTTTAACAGAATATAATGTAGTAAACATAGCACCAATAGTTGCTATAAAGTAAACTACTGTACCGCCAAAATTAAATTGTCCATAAGCAGATTCTAAAATAAAATCTTTACTATAGAACCCTGTCATAAATGGGAAAGCAACTAAACTTAAACTAGCTATTAACATTACAGAGTAAGTTAAAGGCAAGAATGGTTTTAGTCCACCATATTTTCTAAAATCCTGGTTATCCGCAACTGCATGAATTACGGCACCTGCACCTAAGAATAATAATGCTTTATAAAATGCATGATTAACTAAGTGAAATAAAGCTATGTTATATGAAGATAATCCTACTGCTATCACCATCATCCCTAATTGCTAATTATTACTTTTAAGATTTAAATATTTAATATGTCTGTCTTCTGTTTATTCTTGTAAAAACTTAAAGTTTAATTTGGACCATTTCTTTATTAATCTTCATATTTTTCTCATCTATCCTTAAATTTAACTCATTCTTTAAATTTAACAAGGTCTTTGTTATTCTTAGATACTCTCATTAAATAAAATTGTTTTATTAGATTAAGTCTTTTCATTTTTTCTGTTCTCAGAGGATATTTACTAAAATAATTCTCTATTAAATTAAATAGTTCAGCCTTTCTGTATATAACATATTTAAATGCATCTATTTTAGGGCTACTAATATCCACTCTTCCCCCATAAATATGAATTAAAGGTTCTAATAAATATCTATTTTTTTGAGATATACCGATAAAAACTTGCCCTGATGCTTCATTATAATATATTGAACCATCACTATCAATAAACCCACTAAGTCAGCCATTATTAAATATAAGGTTATTTGGATACTTTAGTTCAATATTAAATTTTACGCATAGTTTGTTTATTTGTAATAAGCGTGTTGGATTTCTAATTAATCCGTTTACATCACTTATTAATGCAATTAAACCTGCTCTATTTCTTAATTTATATTTAAAAGCAAGAGCATTTGAAACCTGTTTAACTCTTCCTCCATACATATGCTGTATTAAATATAAAACTTTTTTATTTCTAGCATCCATAGTTATTTCACAACTATTATAACCATTTTTTGATAACAAGAAGTAACCATCTCCATCTATTAACCCTGCTAATCATTCTTTGAAGGCGAGGTTTTTTAAATTATAAGTATCATTATTATCTAAGGAGTTTGTATGTATACTTGTAGACATTTTTCGACTAAAAACTAAACAATAGTTATTATTTAATAAAAGTGGACTGGGGAGCAAGAAAACCTGATTTTCTTTTTTTTTTTTTTAGATAAGCTAAGACCTGTTTTTTAAGGACAAATAACTTTGATATTGAATTAAATAATTTAACTTCAATGAAGACTAATATCAAACGTATGGCCTCTGAGATTCCTACTAACTTACTAATAATCTTAAATTTTCACCTTATTAACACAGACATAAAAGACTGGAATAACCTTATAATGGTAGATGAACTAAAAAACTTAAAATTATAGTGATTATTATAAAAATAATCACGAGCTTTGGTTATCTGCGAATTGGCTATTATAACTAATTTATTAATAGCTTCTACGCATATAGTTTGATGCCTAAATATACTAGAATGAGAAGTATATTCTCGAGCCAATTGACTCATAGTGGAATAAGCGATAACTTTTTTAATATCTTGTTGGAATAAACCAATAAGACTACTAAAAACAGTAGTGATTGCCCCTAATCATAAACATAAAATTAATACAGTTGAACTGTATTCTATTAAAGGACTTGTACGCATTAGTAAATATACACCGGCTGTAACCATAGTAGCAGCGTGTATTAATGCACTAACAGGTGTAGGACCTTCCATAGCCATAGGCAATCAAACATGTAACCCAACTTGAGAACTTTTAGCCATAGCACCTATTAATAAACATATACCTATAATTGTAACAATATTTTCGTTAACAAAAGGTGCTAATGAGAATACTGTAGCATAATCTATGTTACCAAAACTTCATAGTATAGCAAACATACCTATAGTTAAAAAACAATCACCCACTCTGTTAGTTAAAAAAGCAGACATAGAACTTTGATTTGCTGCTATTCTAGTAAATCAGAAACTTACTAAAAGATACGAACAAACTCCGACACCTTCCCATCCAACAAACATCAATAAGAAATTATTAGCTGTAACAAGTATAATCATCATAAAGGTGAATAAACTTAAATAACTAAAAAACCGCTGATTGTGAGGATCTGCGGACATATATCCTATAGAATATACGTGCACTAAAGAACTAACTATTAAAACAGGTATCAACATTGAAACTGTTAAACTATCAAAATGGAAACCTCATAAGACATTTAGTGATTCACTATCTATTCATCTAAAAAGGTTTATTGAGACAGGTATGTTATTTAAACCTACTTCAAAAAAAGCAACTATTGCTAATAAAGTTGTTACAATTACACTTGTACATGTAATTAATTGGGCTCCGCTAACACCGACTTTTCTACCAAAAAAACCGGAAACTATTGATCCTAATAAAGGTAAAGTAATTATAGCTAAATACATTATTTATATTCTATTGCAATACTTCCTCTTAATCTGTAAAAAGCAACTAAAATACCTAAACCAATGGCTGATTCTGCACCAGCTATTGCTATAACGTATATAGCAAATGTTTGGCCTAATATATCATCAAAGCTAAGTGAACTTATCAATATTAAGAATGTAATAGCTAATAGCATTATTTCAATTGAAATAAGCATTAATATTATATTTTTTCTATTTAAAACGAAACCTAAAATTCCGATTAAAAAAAGTATTAAGGTTAAATTCATTGTATATTTGTTTTTTATTAAAATATCGTTTTTACTGAATATTTTCAGCATTCCAAATGAAACTTACCACAAAAAATTTTGAAATCTTTAGAATAAATAAATATTTATTCTTTCTATCTCTACCTTATATAATAATTTTTTGTTTTTTATACAGAAAATCTAAGTAAGGGATAAGTCTATTTATAAAGACTAAGTATTTAAAAATAACTCATTTAAATAAAGAATAAAAGATTCGAACCTTTTTATACTAATATATTTAGTTGCTTTACCAATTAAGCTAATTCTTAAAAAAAAATTTTTTTTTATTTTTAGAGGTTTTCTAATAAATCAGATAAATATTGACCCTATAACCAATCAAAGGTCCGAAAAAGTATGTTCCTTAAGCTTTTCACCAGCTTTTTTTTTCATCTCATACAATTTCCTTGAAAACAATAGAAACCACATCCGAAATCACCTTAACAATGTATTCGTCACCTGTCCTCAACTCTACCCGTGACTCCACCCCAACAATTGTCGGGGAACCCTTGTGGCTCGATCCCCCTAGTCATCATGGTTTGCCTTTAAGCAGCAAAAGTAACTATGGTAGCCAACTTGGTTTTGCTGAGGAAAGATTTGCATCACCTTCCCCTATATTAGGGGGAGAGACGAGAAGGAAGTCTTACATGCTTCCTATGACTGAAAACGGGGGTAAAAAGGGTCAGTTTACTTCAGCTTTGATATGAGACAATTCTAACTTATTTTTAGATAACACCTCTTATCTTAGTCAAGAAGATAACGACCTATCCATACACGAAACGAAGCGGTTAGTAAAACTAGGCCGTGAGGTTGAACGCAAGAGGGAGGAAAGAAAGAAGAAACGAAACCAATTCAAGAATATTTGCAATAAGTTTCGTAAAGATGTAGATGAATATTTCAAGTCTGAAAGGATTGATATGGAGAAGGAAAAGATGATAGATGGGAGATCGTTAGTGGAAGATACTATGGAGATTTTATCTTCGCTACTAGCAAAGTCGGAGCAGTAACAGATGGTATGGGATACACATATTGTATTTGATTTGTAATGAGTTTTTTGCAGTGGGTTTTCTTTACATTTTTATAAGACAAAAAACAAGAAAATTTTTCTTGGAAATAAACCTGAGTATATCGTTAATAAATAAGAACAGGAAGTTATATAACTCAGCCTGAGCTAATAAGAGTTATTATACACTAATTATAACCCTAAATAGTCGAGTACAAATAGTTTATATTAATATATTTTTTATACTCCTTATTAAAGTATAGACTAGTTAAATTTGCAATTAAGCAACGTATAATAATAATAATAAGAATGCCATGATATATATACAAATGTAGGGTTCTCACCGATTATATAGTGACATTACTAATAACATTTAAATATGACATATATATATTATATATGACATATATAACCTAGATAATGTTAACAATCACAAACAACAGTAGACAAACTATCCAAAGCAGGAAAACTAGCAACAATTGTATATAGTTTAAATAGTTATTATACTCATTATTTATAAACTAAAAAAAAAAACAAATTGAAATAAGGAATAGGTGATTTGAACACCTAACCGACCGTGTGTAAAACGGTCGCTCTACCGTTGAGCTAATTCCTTAAAAAAAAAGAGCCTAATTAATTTTTATACGGTTATTTATTGCATAAAATTAATGTTTTAATCCTTTAAACTATCATTTTAATTTAAGGGTTACCTAATAAATACCTTTTAAGAGTTTATTGGTGTTAATATAGTTTATTGTTGCATGATTAACATCAACACCTCTTACCGTGGCACGTATATAATCACATGTTTTCACAGAATTATCTTTGATGTTTATAGTTGTTGTAATATGACCAATAGCTAATAGATGATAAGTTTTTCTTAGAGATCATAATGGAACAAACCTTTTTCTTTTTTTTAATTAGCTAAAGCTTCAGGACTAAGTTTACGGTCTTTAAATTTTAATATTGTTTACGGTATATGTTTGAACCCTAAATTTGAGCCTGCTTTAGTCAATATGTTATATTCTGGTTTTAATAAATCAATATAATACTGTTCTCTATCTAATACAGAATATATATCATAGTATTCCTATATATCTAAATTAAAATTATTATAGTCATGGTATAATAAAGCTCGATATAGACTATTTCTTATTTGTAATTTTTTTATTCAGATCTTTATTATAGTTTAAAAGCCTAGAATGTAAATATACAGAACTTACTATATAACATTTATTATTTATCCTATTAACTGATCTATAAATACCGCTTTTACCTAAAATATAGTTTAAATCATTAGATTTATTCAATAAGGAATTATTATAAATAATAAAGGATTCAAACTTAGAACTAAAGAAACGCATAGTATTTTTATTTGCAAATGAAAAATTAGATTTATTAATGTTTTTATTCATGTTTAAATTTTTATAATTTATTGAAAAAAGAGACGAACTCCTCTAGTGATTAAAGAAAGAAAACAAGTTAAATGTGAATATTTTATCAAAACAAGGTTTTTAGTGTTATTGAACAATAATTTTGGTTTAAATATAAAAAAAGGCGTTAAGCTTAGTATATTAATAAACAATAGCCTGAGGAGAAAGTCGAATTCCCATTATTAATGCATGAAATTAATGTTCTAACCATTGAACTACTCGGGCTGCATTAATTATCTTTAATTAATAAATATAAATTTAAGTTGAGCCTTCATTAATGATGTATAAATAATAATATATATTAGCTTTATGCTTTCAGTGTGAATACCCTGATTCGAACAGGGAAATTACTGTTCCACATACAGATGTTCTACCATTGAACTATATTCACAAACGTAGATACAAATAAACCCTCTAATCGACCTAAACATAATAATCATTGTCGTCACACGGTCTAGCAGACATATTTATTTGCTTTTTGCATCGAATTAATAGAAATATGATAACATAATTCGTAATGTGTTGGTATGTTGAACTATGATATAAATTATGTCGGAGTGATTCGAACACTCAATTATAAATACCAAAAATTTATGACTTACCGATTAGTCTACAACATACTTGCTAATATATTGTGCTTAGAGTATAAGGTAAATCCGATTTGAACGGACAAGATATAAATCAAATAGTCCTAAGCTATTCATGTCTACCAATTCCATCACTACCTTTTAACTGCTCCAGATAAGATTCGAACTTACAACCTAAACATCTTCAGAGTTCCGCTCAACCAATTGAGCTTCTCGAGCTATAATAAAAGGAATTTTTATTATATAAAGTTAGTTAATATTTTTTCCAAACAAATACTATAAAAATATATTTCAACGTAAACTATAACATATGTATTTAAATTAACAGAAAATATAGGCTAAAGGTATTTAATTTTATCATTAAATAATCATAGAACAATTTAATAGTACACGTATTTTAAATTTAAAAGTAAATATTAAGTAGGCCTAAACAACTCTAGGATTTCAGTTGTTATTTGATCTGAGAAAGAAAACCCTTTCGAGTGATTTGCATTAAATCTGAAAGCATAATTAGGATAAACCTCTGTAATTTTATTTTTCCTAGTTAACCTATCACGATCAGTAAAAGAGAGATTAACTAGGTTATTATTGTTCATAGTTAATCCCCTATTAGGATCAATATTATCCGATACAAATAATAATCTAGATAGTTTAGCATAAACTACTTGTAAATTATTGTTATGTCTAGGATCTACGTCTTGCTCATGATTAATATCAACCATATGCATAATTAGTGGTTGATTATAACCCCATTCTGGTAAATCATTAGTACATATAACAAAAAAAGACGTAAAAAAAATATAATTAATATTGTTTTAGGTATACTATTAAAAGCATAACAGATAAGTATTAATTTAACCTTAAAATATTCTCGATATACGATATTATTTACTAAAACTATGTATCAAAAATTTAAAGGAAGGCTTATAATAATAGATAGATCAAAAATTGTAACTAAATATAGAAATACTGACATAAAAATATTAAGAAAAAAAATATGCATTCATTATTATACTATAGTATAATAATGAAGTAAATAAAGAAACAAATCGGAATAATATGTATTTTGAACAAATATACACTGTTATTATAAATAACACAAAGGCAAACGATACCTCTATTGCATCATTGACTCTAACAACTAGCGGGGTATTAACTATGCATGGATTTACTAATGCACAGTTTTTTTTCTGCTTTTGTAATACATAGTATTATCACTACTACTATTATACCTCTCTTGATAAAAACTATAGATAAAGTAAAAAAGATGATAGTATTAAAATGGATTTAAAGCTGGAGAAAACAGGAATTGAACCTGTAATCACAATGTGCAAGATTGTTGTTTTACCTAATTAACACTATTTCCCCATATAAATATATATGTATAATAATTATTAGGGTATATACACCCTTATGTTGTATTTTGTATATTATATAAATATAATATTTTATATTTATATATATATTTGGTAAGTATATACACTATTACTATAATGTAGTAAAGATTAAATATATTAATATATAATATATGTTACATATTATAATTTGTTTTATCCGAAAAACGACTTGAACGTTCACGATGTTATATCAATAAAACTTAAGATTATCCTGTCTACCAATTCCAGCACTCGGATTAAATAATATTGTAAATACAACATTATAAGGCCAGAGTGATTTGAACACTCATCTCAGCTGTCATGAGCAGCTTGCTTTACCAATTAAGCTATAACCTTAGTAATATATTATGTGCGGATAAAGGAATTGCACCAATATATCCTGGTTATGAGCCAATTATGTTACTATTACATCAATCCGCAATATATATATATATATACACAGCCCCAGAGGGGTTCGAACCCTCGCATGCAATTATGAAAAAATTACGTCTTAACCACTTGACGATAAGGCCTTAACGTACTATTAGTTATAGTATTAGTCCAATGCAAGTATCGCGCTTGCTTCAGCTGGTTACAAAACAGCTACATTACTTTTATGCTAATCGGACATAAAAAAAATGTAGCAGGCTTATTAATACTTTAAAATATATTTAAAATTTACAGGTCTAGAGATATCTATATAATTTAGTTCCACAATTAAATTTATTGTCAAATTAGTACTTTATGCCTAAAAAAATTTAAATTCTTTCAACTAAAGCCTATTATCGCAACCCAAATCATTTATAGTTACGAAACTCGTAGTGTTATACTACGAATGCTTAAGAATATCTTAAAGAAAATTTCGTGCCTAGATGCATTCAGCACTTATTTAAACTAACTTAGCGTTCCTGCCGTGCCTATGTTATAAATTTACTTAGTGAAAGTAACATCCCAGTATAAAAATTAAAAATTTTTATGCTTAAATTAATATTGGGCACATAAACAACAGGTAAACCAGAGGTTAATATACCCAGCTCCTTTCGTACGAGGGGGCTATCTTTATTTTATTCTAATTCCCTCTAGAAGATAGAAACCATACTGTCTTACGACGTATTTAACCCAGCTCGTGTAACTTATTAACCGACGAACAGTCGGACCCTTCATGATTCCTGCATTCATGTGGATAAGCTAAGCCGACATCGAGGTGCCAAACTGCGCACTCAATTTGTACTTCCTGGCGCAATTAGCCTGTTCAAATTTGTTATAGAGAATATTATCTCTTTTCCATCTTTCACAAGATGGTTCAGACTATTTCTTCATTTTTTTTCTTTTATATAATTAATGCAACGCGAAAATTAAGAATAAGGCAAAAAAACCTTTTTTTTTATTATTTTGTAGTTCAGTGTTATTTACTACTTACTCAACCTTTAACACCAAAAGCTCCATTTCTATTCTTAGAATTTAAAACAGAGTATTGTACATTAGATTTAACATGACCTCTTAACATTATAGCAGATAATCCTCTGAATGAAGAATCAACGTTTTTTAAACCACCTTTTCATTTCATTTTAAAAACAGATCTAGAAGCAGTAAATCGTCTGGTTAATCTACCTTTAGCTTCAACTCTAACACCTGCCATTTTTCTATGTTTTAAATTATAAAGCACATAGTTATCTAAAAGAATATAACGTTCCATTTTTTTAGAAAATTTAACCATATTTAATCATAAATTTTCTTTTCAAGGAAAATAATCTAACAATAAGTTATTCAAAGGATCTTTATTATATTTAGTAAACATAGAACTAATATTATCATTTCGTATATTATTTACTAAACACATATTTTTATCTTTTATTTGTCTACTTAATTGTCTTACGTTACGTAAATTAAGTTTTCTTAAAGATGCTTTTAAAACTTGATATAGTTTATTCTCTCTATTTCTTATTTTTAAAGAGACAGCTTGTGTAAATATATCACTATTAAAGTGCATTTTTTTCAAACTAACAATATTAAATTCTATTTTTTTATTGTACATATTTAAAACTAAACGTGTAAGGTTTTCGAGGAATTTACCTGAAAATTTTAAATTATTAAATCAAAGTCAATAAATAAGTCTATAATAAGGTTTAGTGTATTTATGAAAACATTTATTCATATAAAATTTAAAATCAGGATAACTAAAAGTATTAATATTTAACATATTAAAAATTATCTTATTTTCACCTTCGTTTAATAAATTTTGTTCAGCTAATTTTTTTAATATTTCGCATAATTTAATTAATTTACTATATTGTAAATTTAATTTCTTAGCAAAATGTGATATGTAAGAAAAGTATCATTCTTCACTATGATTAGTTAAAGTTAAATATTCTTTCAAAGTGTAAGGTCTATTGTAAGTTATAATCTCTTTACCGTCTCTATCCCTATTTACAGATTTTTTTAGTTTCTCTATAGGATCATATAAGATAGTATAAACTTTTCTAATGTGGTTAAGTAAAAACATTTTTTCTGTATTATATACAAAAAATGTAATAATTACTTTATCATTAGTATGTTTTAAGTCTCCTCTTCCAACAAAAATTTTTTTTGCGGATAATCGTTTAAATCTAGTAGCTAATTGTTTAATCATATAAAATTTATTTAATTTAAGATTAAAATTAAAATAACTTTTTAATAATTTCATTAGGTTTTTATCAGCTGTTGGTAACGTTTTAGTATAATTGTTATTATAAGAATAAATACTATTATACCATTCTTGAGCCGCAGGTGTATAGTGTCTAGTTTTACCTGTATCACTATATATATGTTTTAATGGTTTTAAAACTAACTTTTTAGTTTTTTTATTAAATAATATAGGCGTATTTTTTGTTTCAAATCATGTAGGTTGGTAATATATTTCGGAGTTATTTTTAGAACTTTTCATTATTTTTTAGAATAAATTTATTGTGGTTATTGTTTGACTTTTACCCGAAGCTCAACTTTTAATCTGAGAGTTGAGTCTATTTCATTAATATTTAAGATATTAATTATTATTATTATTATTATTAAACATTCATGTATAATGTTTTATTAATTATATAAAAGAAAAAGAAATGTTGGGGATATGATGAATAATTTTTATTCGATCTATTAGTCGTTGAACGCTTTTACTTTATAAAGTAAATTCCGCTTCAAGTTAACTTTTTTTTTCTCAAAGTCGTTCTTGAAATTTACCCAATTTTTTCCAATAAGTTTATATCTCTTGCTCCGCACCAAAAAGATTAAACATTGGGGGACAAAAATCCCTAGCGTAGCTTTTTCAAAAATCCAAGACCTTTCCTTTCTGCATCTTGTGATCATATGCCCCGCTTACGCGACTGATAGACGTGTAAGTCAGACAGTAAAGCAAGATTAAGCCATTAAACTTGACAAGTAATAAACATAATTATATTATTAGTGATTTTAATTTATTTGCTTTTTATAATTAATAACTTTTTTCTTATTAATCGCATACTAAATAATATAACTAAAAACATTATTTAAAAATTAATGTTTTAATTACATCTATTTTCCATATAGTTAAAATCTTACTTGAATAAAAAAAATGTTAGTTCTAACTTAAGTAGATATGTAGCTGGATTGATTATAGCTTGAGCTATACCAAATGACAAACTAAAAATAAAAATAAAAAGACAAATTACCTAAATAATTTGTATTTTTATTAGTCATATATATATATTATGACAATTTTACCAAATTAACTTTGGATACACCCAGGTACTTTTTATGGGATCTGTGCCCCGCATAAACTGCCTCCTAACAATTGTCCCTTTAAAGGTTAATCTTTATATTTATGGAGAGTGGAGGAAAAGATTCTACTCTACTTAACATTCATAGAACGCCATTATATTCTGATATAGAAAAATATCTACCAATATGATTATACTAAATAAAGGTGTTTCAATTTTGAACCTCTTCGTTACTACCTTATACACTAAAATTTGTAATATCATATTCAATCACTAGTAACAGTAAAGCTGCATAGGGTCTTCTCGTCTAACTAGAGGTAAACTGTATCTGCACAGTTATTCCAATTTCACTGAGCCAATCATTGAGACAGCTGTTGTATCGTTAAATCATTCATGCAAGACCGCATTTAACGGCCAGGGTATTCCGCTACCTTAGGACCCTCATAGGTAAGGCCGCCATTGATCGGGGTTTCCTTCAAAACCAAGCTTATATTAGTCAACTTAGCAAATCCGTTAACCAGCCGACATCGGGCAGAAATCACACTCAATACTTTGATTTATTATCTTACTGCAGAGTGCTTTGTTTTAATTAAACAGTCGTACAACACTATTCCATGCTTCCTATTCTTTACCTAATATTAATTAGGAGGAATGGCTCTCCTTATCCCGAAGTTACGGTAGTTAGTTTGCCGAGTTCCTTAATGATTGTTCACTCAAACGCCTTCGTATTCTCTACTAGCTTACTTGTGGTAGTTTTTAGGTACGGTTTTATAATCTTATATTATCGCTCATCTCTTTAGTTTATTCTCAATAATATAACCTGTTACTGTTTTTCCAGAACCTTCTTCACTTATTTAATTTTTCATATAAAAAGAAGGTTGTTACTCTGTAACAAAGACTTACTCATCGTTTAATCCTTTAGGTTGGTAAACTTAGAGGCCGTTGCTTTATAAAAAATCCATAAGCTTTAGGCGAGGATTACTAACGATGGGGATTACGCCCACTCCTCTTATTTACTCTACATAATTAGAATAAAATAATTAGTGGCTTATAATATCTGCGAATTGGCTATATAAATAACTTTTACGCAGTCTGATTGGTGCCTGAATATACTAATCAAATTAATTCATTATAGAATAAATAGTCGATTTTGCCATATAGTATTTATCCTTTTTCGTTACTCATGTCAGCATTCTCACTTGGGTTATCTGATAATTATTCTTAAAAAGAATAAGTCTAAGATTTACCCAACGTTCTGCTACCCCATTAAATATAATAATATTAATTATTAAAAAATATGGACAAGGTGTCGGTATATTGTTTAGATCCGTTAAATTTTCGGTGCAACTATCAAAGTAATTATATAATAACTAAACTAGTGCTCTGTTACGAGATCTTCAAAAAATGACCGCTTCTAAGCCAATTTCCTAGTCGTATAAGATAGAAACTTCCTTAATTTCACTTAACAATAATTTTGGAACCTTAACTCTTGTTCTGGGCTGTTTCCCTTTAGACATACAACCTTAGCGTACTATGTCCGATTATTCAATATTCATCTTTGCCCTTCCGAGTGCGAATACTCACCGATAAAATCTTCACGATCCCCCGATATATGCAAAATTATTCCTTATTTTGCTTGCTGTCCTTCCGTAGGAGGCAGCATCAAAATAATAAAATAGAAGTTGCCTGAGATCACAGTTCTGTACCTGCTAAGATGTGCCTTGAATTACCTACTTATATAGGTTTCGCAGAAAACCAGCTATCCTAGTCAGTGTTGTCTTTCACTAACTTACCACAGTTCTTCGGATATCTATACAACGATAACCCGTTCGGGCTTTTATAACCCTGACTGTAGTAAGATCACCAGGCTTCGGGTCTAATTTTAGATACTAATTCATTATTTCATAATTGGTTTATCTGGGCATTACTGCTCGCATCTAATATTAACTCGCTGACCCATTATGCCAAAGGTACGCTCTTACTTTTTTTTTTTTAATTTACTCGAGCTGCTTATAAAACTACTATTTCAAACCTTTCCTTCACCGTACTATACGCTGTCGCTTATATATTATATTTAGCCTTAGAGGAAGGTTCCCCTTTATATTCAAACAGGTTTTTCCCATTTTACTTATTGCTACCAGTATATAAATAAATATATACTAATATAGGCTCTTCTACTTTCATTCACACTAATTATAGAATCTCGTTTGATTTCTTTTCCTGAAGTTATTAAGATATTTCGGTTCACTTCGTTTATTATTGAATTTCTCTTAGAGTTCATGTGCACACAGTTGCCAAAATACACAAATTAAGTTACTCTCTTTAATATATAGCCAGGCATCCCTAATAGTTTCTTTATATACTTTCCTACACTACTTTTTATAGTTTAGAAATGCTATGTAGATATCGTTGACATTACTAATTACATCGTCTAATTTATACTTATCTTCGGGCTATTATGATTCGAACATAACAATTCCTCAACCCAAATGAGACGCCTAACCAACCTGGCTCTAACCCGTAATTTAGCTATATAATTATTTGTACAATAAAAATACAGAGAATATCCGATTTGAACGGATGAGATCTATTAAATCTAATAAGTTTCAAGCTTATCACTATAAACCACTCAGTCAATTCTCTTTCATTATTAGATTTTGATAAATATTACAAATATTTTTACTTTATATACTGATGTTTACTTAAAGTAATACTTGATTCCTCAGAGACTTGAACTCCGAACATATCCTTATCAAAGATACGCTTGACCAATTAAGCTAAGGAACCTTAAATTATAATGATGTATATGTTAATAATATAACTTAAACATATAAGTATTCAAGAGCACTCAGATTTGAACTGAGACGATGAAGTTTGAAGCTTCAGATTCTACCCTTAAACTATGCTCTTTATGTTGTATTAATTTAATTAGAATATTTTTAGCTTTAAATATCGGAAAAGAGATGATTCGAACATCCAGGTGCATAACACAATATTTAGCAAATATCTCGCTTTACCAATAGCAACTTTTCCTATAAAAATTTATTTTTGTTTTTAGCGGGTCAGATCGGACTCGAACCGACATAATCTTTCGTGACAAGAAAGCCCCTTACCATTAGGATACTAACCCTAATAAATTAAAACTACGGGCAGTGGAATTCGAATCCACATTAATTATTTGGAAGATAATAGACCTAACCATTGATCGATGCCCGTTTATATAATTTAAGATCTATGGGAATCGAACCCATATAACAAAGATTAAAAGTCTCGTATTTTACCATTAAATTAAGATCTCTTAATATAAATTTTAATTATTATAATCTTAAAATTTATATTTTTAGTTTATTAACAAAAATATAATATAAATATACATAATAAGCAACTAAATGTAATTTAACTGCATTTATTAAAGAAACAAATCTATTAATAATAATTACTATATTTAAGAACCCCAGTAATAAATCGAGATGAAGAGGAATAACCATACCACGTCAACGAAATGTCAGTAAAGAATTCCAGATTCCAATCCCAAATGATGATTATCAGTAGAATGATAAGCTAAAACACGTCAAAGACCAACTGCGATGAAAGCTGTACCTATCATAACATGTAACCCGTGAAATCCAGTTGCGAAATAAAAACATGATCCAAAAGCACCGTCACTTATAGTAAATGAAGAAACAGTATATTCCACACCTTGGAAACCTGTGAAAACTATAGCTAATAATACTGTAGCTACTAACGCGTATAAAGTACCACGTCTATTTCCTTGTATTAAAGAATGATGAGCATATGTAACAGTAACACCAGATGATAATAAAATAACAGTATTAAGTAAAGGTAATTCAAAAGGATTAATAGCTTCAATTCCCATAGGTGGTCACTGGGCTCCTAATTCAACTGTAGGAGATAAAGCACTGTGAAAGAATGCTCAAAATATCGCTAAAAAGAATAATGCTTCTGATACTATAAATAGAGCAACACCCATATTTAACCCTCTTTGAACTGCTAATGTATGATTACCCAAATATGTTGCTTCACTTATAACATCCCGTCATCAAAATGACATAGAAAATATAAGTATTACAAAAGCAGAAAAAAAAAAAAAACTGTGCATTAGTAAACCCATGCATAGTTAATACCCCGCTAGTTGTTAGAGTTAATAATGCAATAGAGGTATATATAGGTCAAGGTGACGGCGATACCAAATGAAAAGGATGAGCTTGAAAATTACTTCTCGTCAGGTTTGTCATTGTTTTTCTTCATTATATATATAAATTAAAATTTATAAAAATCAATAGAAGATTGCTTTTTATATGGATTTTTTGCATACCTTTGGTATATATTATTTAAATTTTGAGGCGTAATGTTAAAATAAAAATATAGTTTTTAATAGTAGAAATTATTATTATACTATTTATTTATAAACTAAAAAAAACATGTTGAAATAAGGAATAGGTGATTTGAACACCTAGCCGACCGTGTATAAAACGGTCGCTCTACCGTTGAGCTAATTCGTTAAAAAAAAATAGTAATTAATATATACTATTTTTTTTATTTAAGTTAAGTTTTTAATTTAACTTTACACATCGTATTTTTCTAATTTTCAGTTGGTATATTTTTTTGTTTAATAGTAATTACAATAGCACCAACCATAGCTAATAATAATATAATAGAAGTTATAATCAATCAAATACTATAACTAGTATACATAATATTACCTATAGTTGTTATATGACTAGTTTCTGTTAAATTACCATCTCAAACTTTGCTAGTTACTAAATATATTTGCCCATTATATAAATCTATACTGTTCATTTTTATAAAGTTACCAAAAAAGTAATAAAAAATAGAAATTAAGTTAGGAATAAAACTACCAAAAACAATATTAGAATAAGGTAATATTTCATTTACAGGAAAACTAAATAATATAGATATAAATATAGCTAAAGGTATACTATTACTAGTATTACTAAACAATTCACTTATTCTTACGTTAATTAACATTAATATAAAAAGGAATAGTATAGAAACCGCACCTACATATACCAATAAATAAGAAAGACCAATAAAATTTATACCTAATACTATAAGATAACTAGCTATACTTAAAAATAAACCTATTAAAAATAAAACTGATACTATAGGATTCTTGCTAATAATAACAAATATTCCACACAAAATAGCAATAAAGGATAGTATATCTAAAGTTTCCACTCTATAACCATTAGTATATGTTTCATTTAAAAGATAAAGACTGTTCATTTAATTTAAAATAATTTCATTTAACCTCAGTTTATTTTTAAAACGACAAATAAATATAATTAACTACCTTTGTTAGACTAAACATTAATATTTAACATTATTGAAGATACAGTAATTAAGATTGTTATTAGTACATAAATGTTTTAATCATACCATATTTTTACTGTATAAGAGCACAGTAACTAAGGTTAACTATAGAGATGTGTACAAGAATTGAACCTGTAATCTTTGTGGCCGAAACACAATGTTCTACCAATTAAACTAACACACCAGTAAAGTTTTTGGCATAAGCCCTTAAGATGAATCGAACATCTATCAAAATATTAACAGTATTCTGCTCTACCTTTGAGCTATAAAGGCTAACTGTAACATAGGAGACAAGAGATTCGAACTCTTAAAGCATTTTTTACTATTGAGTTTACAGCTCAACCCTTCTTACCAATAAAGGAACCCTCCTTTTTTAATTAATTATAAATACAAAAATATTCTTTATAAACAATTAAACATTTAAAAG
>NW_022157395.1:0-21789 GCF_007821495.1 Lachnellula hyalina
GGCCTCCACGGCAGTGGCCCCCGGAGGGCCAGCGGAGCGTCACTTATAGGTCGGTAGGTAGGTAGGTACGGAGGTATAAAGTAAGCTAGGATGGACTGTATACATTGTTTACATTGTAGTACTGCAGGAGGATAACAATAGAAACATAACAGTAAGAAGTAAGGTGGATGAAGGTGGATGAGACAGATGTAATGTTTTAATTAATTACGCACTGCAGGAGTAAAAGTGAGAGTAAGGTAGTAGGAATCGTCGGATGATGATTGATGATGATAAACGACTCTATTCATTGAATTGAATAGAATAGAATAGACAAATAGAAGAATAGAATAATATATTCATCCATATGCCATATAATTCGACCGGTAAATAAACGCTACAAGGACCTATGTATGTAGCATACCTATCAATCCATCAACACCTCCCGCGCCAGACAAAAATCTCTAAAGATGATACCTACCTAGGTATGTATGTAAGGTATGGTGAAACGCCAGGCCAGGTAAATAGGCCACCCATATGAATTCGCCATCCGTCATAACATCATAACTGGCCTCCCCATTTTTTAATCCATCCATCCGTCCGTCCATCCCCCCATCCCTCCATCCAAGCTTTTGAAGTAAACAGAACAGCAGCCGTTAATTTTTCCTCCGCCTCTTATTCGGACTCCCGCCATCCGCCTTATCATCCTCAATTCCTGGCTCCGGCGTATTGACCACCGTTTCCACAATCCTCCCGTTCGTATCAGCAGCGCCATCTAGACCAAAATCCATGCCATCCACCTCACCATTCACACCACCAAACGTCCCATCCCATGGCCCAGCAGCAGGAGAACTGCCGGTGTAGAACGCGCCGGGGTCAAGGTATTGATCAAGATCTATGTTCGGGTCTGCAGTGTTGAAGTAATTGGCATCCATATCCGGCAGGACATGCCGCACCTCTGCGAGCTTCTCATCCTGTTGATTCTGTAGAAGCATCAGATCATCAATCTCCGCCTGCGTTAAACCCATATCATCTAGGGAAGGGGGAGGAGGCGGGGTGGGGGACAGGAGAGCGTTGTTTGTGGATGATGTCGAGGAGTTGGCCATGAGGTTTAACATGGTGTTGCGTTGTTCCGAGGTAAGTGGGGATTGGCCGTTGGCGTTTTCATAGTGCGTGAGCAGTTCGGGGAATTCCAAACCGTTGATCGGATTGTTTTGAGAGGCGGCGTCGTTGGTGTTGTTTATGAGGTTCATCATTAGATTGTGGGGTTGGCTGACAGGAGTAGTTTGCTCCACCTTTATGCGGGGTGAGTCGGAGGTGGGCTCATATAGCTCTTCGACTGTGCCGGATTTGGGAGTATTTTGGGCTTGCGGAGAGGCTGATGGTTTGGGGGAGAGAGTGTTGGCTCGGCCTGGAGGAGCCATGAGAAGACGCTGTTGACGGCGTTGGGGACTCATGCTTCCTGGGTTTTGTTGTTGGTTTGCGGGATCGGCTAGTTCAACAACGTTGCCTTGATTTTGTGGCTGTTGAGGTATTCCGCTGTTGAACATTTGGGCAAAGTTTTGTGGTACATTGCCATCCAGACTCCGGTTGTAGACTGTAGCGAGGAATGTGAGGATAGCATTGATAGAATTTTCGTGGCGATCATGCAGTGTCTGAAAACCCACAGCTTGCTGAAGGAGATCATTGTGATCTTTCCGTAATCGAGTCAAGGCGTTGGTAATGGCACCTTGCTGCTTCTGAATTTCGGAAAGTTGGTTGTGAACTACCGCCAGGTCTCGTCTCTGCGGCGGTCCAGCTTCAGGGGCTTGAGAGATTGCTCGAGAGGCACCAGGCATGTTGTCCCTGTAAATTTCCTCAATGCCATCTCTTCCATCATCATCACTATCCGCCTCTCCATCCTCCAGCTTGAGTTTCTTGTTACCCCCTTTTCCTTTCGACACCCCATTCTTCGGCTTGTTGATGAGCCACAGCAGATTCGGGTGGCCGCGTTTGAAGTATGGATTGTAGTACTCGCTAGGACTCTTGTTCTTCCTCTCACTTGCCTTCATGGAATTATCTGACAGTCCCACCCGCTTGTGAAAACCATACATGTTCAATTGTCGGACAAACGACGCATAGTTGTTGTGTTTGAACAGCTCGGGTATCAAGGTCTTAGCAAACTCGTCCTCGTCCACCACAATAAACGAATCACCCCGATCCGACCAGCGTATGAGGTCTGTATTCTCTGACTTGTCAAGGAAACTGTAGCACAAATCAGCATCCATAGCGGACAAGAGCAAACGGGAACAAGAGAAAGCTTACCTGCTTAACTTTTGCACAAACGGCGGGATCTGTTTCCGCTTTCCCTGCGCATCCCTCTTTGCAACATTGGCCTTCTCTTCCAACAGCTCAATGTTGTCATTCTCTTCCATGCCAGGGGTTTCGGCCATCGAGTCCTCTGCGCCAAACTGATTCCACTGATCACCCGTCACGTCGAAGGTTGGTCGTGGTCCTGTTGAGACCAGTTGCCGGTTGATGGGTCTGCGCGCGAGTTGTGTTGAGGGTGCTGGCACTGAGACTGACTGATCGTATGATGATCCTTGGGACAATCCATTATTTGCGCCGTACGTCATATTATATCCCAGTGGATCTTGGTACGTAAAATTATTCTTTCCTGCCTGGCTGCGGAGGAGGAAATTTGCATCCGACTCGGACATAGGAGGGTTGGAAGTAGGGTACTGTTGAGGCGTCGGGGCATTTTGTACAGCGGGTGAGGAGCCGGGAGCTGCTCTCTTTCGGGAAATGGGAGTGTGGGTGGGGTTTTGAGCCGCCATCTGGGCATACATCAGACGGAGAAGTTGCAGTCAGAGAGGGAAAGAAAGGTTTGGTGGTTTGGTAGTTTGATGGGGTTGTCGTTCTCGTGGTTGTGTATGGTGGTGGGTGAGAGGGTGGATGGGTGGTTGGATGAGGCTACAGTGTGTACAGTACAGTATCTTCAGGACTGGTCGAGGCTAGCTGCAGCCTTCCTCCCTTCCTTCCTAGCAGCCGTCACTCTCCCTCCTCTGCCAATAGCCTCTGTATTTGCCGTATTGTGTGCCGTTGGATACTGTAGTAATCTCGATCGCAGACTTTCTAGAGATGAAGAGATGGAAGTGGAAAGCGTATTATATAAATCTCTGATGTTGCGCAAAGGATACCAGGACATCAGGACATCAAAGGGAAGGCGACGGTCAATGCTGGGCGCGTAGAGGATCTTCTAACAGCGATTCTATTGTGTTCAATAAAGACGTGAGACTTGAATTGGTGGGCGAAAGAGCGGCGGTGGTGGTGAAGTTGGGTCAATGCGGGGAGTTCGGGATGATGCAGCTTGAAGGTCGTTGTAAGCTCTTTCTTTGCAGGCCGCGGCAGACGTTTCAATTTGGGAGAGGAAGAAAAGAAAGAGAAAGGGAAAGTCTATCAAATGTTCATTGTTCTAGCTGCTGTGGTGTTGTTATCAACGTGTTGATGTACGTTATGTATTTATGTTTCTTTTTCAATATCGAGGTTTGGTTTCCGTTCAGTCAGTCAGCAAATATGCGCCCAGCCAATCACAATTCACTCCACCAAGAGATAAGGCTGACATCTTCTTTATGTGAAGGCTGCAGCCTCGTGATAATCCACGACATATAATTAAATTAGGCTAAATGAAAGACATTTGGATGCATGATACTTCATGTCACAATGAGGACAAGTCTTTATGCTTGCAATCATAAATGTTTTGATCATATGGTGTTGTTCTGCAGCTCCTATGATGCGCCTACATGTGAAGTCTCTTCAAGAATAGTCTTTCATACAATAAATTCTATTCATTCTCATCTCATCCCTACTTGGCACCCCTCCCAGACAGAGCCGACGATCTTGCCAACTTTTCATTCCGAACCATATCCCACTCCCTCCCAGTCCCCCCAGCCCTAGCCTCCCTCTGCGCCTTCTTCTCCTCCTTCAGGGTCCGCGCCTTCTCCCGCGGATCAATAACGACAAGTTCATTCTCAGCTTTCTTCCGATAACTCAAGTCCTTGCCCAGCTTATCCTCTTTGAACGAAAGAGCGTGCGACATCCAGCCCACCCCACCCACCTCCTCATCACTCTCCGCATCGGCCTGCGCATCCCATTTCTTGCAGGATTGGCAGTCGACAATGAAATGCAGATCGCACAACCCTGCTTCTTCTTCATCTTCTTTTGCGTCTTTGTGAGACGCGGATTCTGGCGGTGGGGTGGCCTTTGAGGCTTCTTTGGACGTGGGCGGTGGAGCTTGATCTAGCTTTGATTTGAATGCATTGAGGAGGTCTAGCGTTCGTTGTTCTTCTTTGGTGGTGGTGTTTCCGCCTGGGTGGCGTTTCCGGCCGCGGACGGAGGTTGAGGGTATCATTTCTTCGAGGGCGGATTTCTTCTTCTCGTGAACGGGTGCAATTTGGACGTTGCGTTTCATGGACGCTTTCAGCTCTGCGATTTGGGCATTCGTCCTGTCTAGCAAGGACGAAACCTTTTGTACTGGTTCTGGTTCTGGTGATGAGGATATTTCTCGTTCGGTTTTCGCTGCTCGATTGGGTAGTGATTTTGGTGGAGGTGTAGATTCGGGCGAGGACTCGATGGAAACTGGTTTTGCAGCTGGTTTTGGAACTTGCTTCTTGGGCTTCGGTTTCGACTCAACCACAGGTTCCTCATCAAACACAATCCTCGTATCATACTTCGCCTTCTTCTTAACCGGCACCTGTTCCTGCTCATCCCCCTCATCCCCTCCAAAACTCAACAATTGTTTCCCTCCAACCTTCCTCTTCTTCCTCCCAGCGCCCTTAATATCCTTCGCCTTCACAATGTCCACATCAACCTTCTTTTCCCTCCTAACCATATCCTTAAACGGATTAACCAGCACCTCTACACTCGTAACCGTGGTCGGGTAAAGCGGTCTCTCATTCCCCCCCACCTCCGCTTCTCCCATCTTCGCAACATTATAAATCGTCTCCCCCTCCACGCGCCCAAACAGCGTATTTCGACCCTGCAACTCAGGCGTACTATCCAGCGTCAGGAAAAACTGACTCCCATTACTATCCGGCGTCCCATCATTCGCCATCGCCAACAGCCCGCGACGATTGAACTTCACCCTCGAATGAAACTCGTCTTTAAACCCCACACCATTGCGCCCAGCATTCCCTCCCTTCCTCTCCTCCATGGGCCAGATCCCATTTTCCTCCCCGTATGCCCCGCCATCATAGATACTCTCGCCGCCATTCCCAGTGCCTGTTGGATCGCCGCCCTGGAGTATGAAGCCTGGGACGAGACGGTGAAATATCGTGCCATCGTAGTAGCCGTCGAGCGCGAGCTGCAGGAAATTTCGAGTTGTGAGGGGGAGTTGTTGGGCCCAGAGTTCGAGGGAGATGTCGCCCGAGGTGGTGTGTAGGATGCAGGAGGCTGTGGGTTGGGGTTCGAGGTTGTAGAGGGAAGACATTTTGCGGGGAGGTGATTGTAGGGGAGGAGTGGTTTAGTGGTGAGGAGGACCTCGGGAGACTTTGAATTTTGATGAAGCCTTACGGAGGTACAGCGGCTGTCACGCTGGTTGCAGGGATCTGAACTTCTCAACCACCAGAACCCTGCATCACAAACACAACCACCAAAGAAATTCTGAAAAATAGAACCATTATATTCGCTTGTTCTAAGGCAGTTTTCCTATATTTGAATCGATCTTTCTAGTATATTTACCTAGGTAGGAAGAATTTATATGTTAAAATCAGGTGGTCTGAGGTAGATCTTTGTATGTAATTTACTACTTCATCGATGTAGAGTACCACCGTGCTTTCCCTTCCCTTACCTTGTATCATCAGTTCTGGATTATACTAGGACTCTAATACAAATGATAAACCGCATTGTGCATCACCTTAGTAAGCAAGTTACGAATGATCTAGATGCCATAGGATTTATAAAAAAGCATTCATTGCAATGCTCGTCCACAGTCAGCCGGCGTTCCTTTCTACCACAAGCTGTATACTGGCCTAAATGATATGTAGTCTGTGTGCTGGGTAATGGTCTGGTGGGGTTTAGTCCAACCAGACAATGACAGCTTCTAGGGCGCTCCTCTTCCTGGCGCATTCAACGGGCATATGTCATCCAAAAGGTGCTTCCTTCGGCCTCCTGCTCATCCCTTGTTCTCTTTATGATAACCCTAATATCTCTGGTCACCGGATGTTTGAAGCCCTTCCATACACTAACTTCTTTGGATGGTTAATACTTGGCCAATGGCTTCCTACTTAGCGCTGGCGATTGGGGTCTCGTCGCAGAAAGTTTTGGGAGGTTTAAGATGATGGCCATAGGGGTTGCGCTGTCGATGAATTATCTTTCCACTTACTGGGCCTAATAAATAGTGAAGTTATAAATATTACAAAATAAGAGGAGGGAGGGTGGTTTGTTTACGTCGGTGCCAATTGGGTGTCACGTGCTAGACACATGAGGGCTTGCAGGACTAGCACGGCTAGCGCAAGATGAGGCTCAAGCTCAAGCTTACCTAACTCACCAACCTTTGCTTCTTCAACCTACCAGAGTATCTAGAACCTCTTCTCTACCTATATGCAACATCCAACAGGACCAGAATCAAGTCCTACTTGCTAGTAAGGAGTGATCACTCCCTTACGATATCATTATCTGCTTACTTCCATCAAGATACAGGTGACGAAAGGTCCACAAAGGCTCCAATCGAATCGCTTACAGAAAGGGGCTGGGCCTCAATGACACCGAACCAAACTTTTCCATATTCGGTCCCGACATGCTCGGTTTTCAGCAACTTAGTCGTTTTTATTTCTAGTTCACATCGAGAATTCTAATGGTGGTTTACAGCGCCGATGTAGAGTCACTCGCAAGTCATTTCCTGACCACAATGACGTCTAAAACCGCGGTATCAAAGGTGCAGCGAGGTGTAGCCTACGAGCTAGCTTCACATTGCACTTGTAAGGAGACAGTGTGCATTACCCGGGATAGTAGGGTGGCTGAGCGATTCTCAGCGGAGAGTTAGTAAGTTCTTTGCTTCTTCTAGCGTTTAGAAAGCGCTGAACTAGAGTATATGCTAGGTATGAGGTCAGAAATATGTTTAGCTAGACCAAGGAGATGTTCGCACGAGGACACATCTTGTGTTAGTTGTATGTCTAGTTGTGTCCGCTGCTATGTCCGTTGCTATTACGTCTATTTTTCTGGGGAAAAAAGGGCGTTTTCATTACTTTCCCTTATATTTCACATCCAAATCCGTTCACTGTATACATTAGACCACCAGCTAGTACCTGGTCGCTCATACAAGGACCCATAGACAGCTGTCAGAATAAATATCGCCACGTTCCCTCGTCCACTGAGCCTTGAACTTCCTCTCTTCACCCTTCCTCGTTGGATATGTTTTCTTCGAAACCATGTTGACTCCGACATAAATCACGTCAAAGTCTCAATCATTCAACGTGACAAGTCTGACGACCGTTATCTTCATACTTCTATCGTTTACAGCTCCACCACATTATTCTTAGTTCTTCAATTCCCGTTGTCCGACACCTCCCGTCGGCAATACCTCCCTCGTTTCACAACTTATTTTACAACAATCATTCTAATTCTCGGGCTTGCTTTCTCCAACCACCTTTAATCCCTTTCGACCTGCGCTTCGTCTTGAATATTCATCAAGTTCACCTCGTCGACATTAATTCCAGATCTCGGGACGACCTTACGGTCCACCAGGTCACGAGATTCTTTAAGGATTTCCTTGTAAGAGTTCCGCATTCAGCGGGAATCTAGTCCTTGTTTCACTGTGCTGACATTCGGTGTATAGGCAATATGATCTTCCAAGCTATCATCACCAACCTCTGTATCTTCAAAATGACAGACCGTCAAGGATCTCCGTCTGTAGAAGTTGTTCCTGCTAGCCAAAAGGGGCAAGCAGGACTAGCACCGAGTGCAAGTGGAGAGCAATCAAGGATTACCTCTGTGAACCACGTCCCGGGTGCATCAATGACCTATCGCCCGGACGGCCTTCAAGATGGACCCCTCAAGCAATTCATGAAGGGACCTGGTGTGTACGATCATGGCGCTGTACAAATGGCTGCAATCCGTGCCCATGCCTCGCGTGAGAGTTCCCTTCCTCCCTACCGTGAAGAGTCGAATTCGCCTTCAAAGAGCAAGAAACCCTTTCCACAATCTGGAGCAGCAGGTCCGTCGTCTGCTCGGAAAACACTTGGTGGCTCGGCGGTGATGGTTCGTGAGCGCCGCGGGACCTCTTCAGACAAAAAGCCAATGAATAATTGCACGTCAACAGCAGAGCTCAAAAGTCCATGGGGTCTAAATCCATTTGCCTATCCCAGGGGTTGCAAGGCACCAATACCAACTGATGATTATGACTACGACTTACGAAAGGGTGATGTTCCTAGTCCATGGGATAGGAGCAATAGCCCAGGTAATGAACATGCATATGCTTCAATGACTAAAGGAACAGGTAATTCCTATTCGCAACGCACCCTACCAACACCTGAACCCACTTTTCAAGGACGCACTTCTCTCACTTCAATGTTCCCAGGTCCAAAAGACAATACTGGCAAAAGACCACGTGATTGGGTAAATGATCCATTCGGTACGTGTGGGGATCATGATGAATACCTTCATGATGAAGAGTTTAAGAACCCGGGCCGTCCACTTTCGCCTGTTGGACATGGCTATAGGTCTTTGCCGCCGTGTGAACATTATGACGAATCGTTGTCTGCTCGGGGTCCAGATTCAGGGCCTATTGAGCCGATTCGTGTCTATCGGGCAATTGAGCACTCTACTCATGCACAGTATTCTAAACAGTCGTCAGACTTAGCTGTTAGTGGTCATCCAGTAGGACTTCTAGAAGGATTAGTGCCATCTAGATCACCCCCCGCAGGTTCATTGTCTCTACCAAGGCATGAACTGCTGGGAGTACCATCGCAGAGTATGTGTACTTCTCCCTCTTCTCCTTTCCTACGTGATACTTACAAACACCAGCTCCAGCTCCATATGCCAACCCCCGAGCTCAGCGAAGCACCTCAATGCCCGTGCAGCTTCTAGAGGAGCTTGCCAATGAGGAGCATGATGATGAGAATTTCGTGATGGACGATGATGTCCCTGAAGGCGATGATGCCGACTTCCACAGTGCTTCTACCTATGATACGGAGACGGTCCGGGCATTTTCAAACTCTCCCGAACCCGGAGTAGCATCCGCATCTGCAACAGCATCACCCGAAGATGACATTGATCTGGAGGCCAGCGATGCGGCCAATATCCTCATGGGAATGTCAATAGCCCCCCTTCCCTCTTCTCCATCCCTTTCCCACTCCTCTTCCTCATCCTCATGCTCGTGCTCATGCTCATCCTCGGACTCATCCTCGGACTCCTCGGAATCTAACCTCACAGGTCCATACGCCATAGTTCGCGCTCACCTAGATGCTCACCTCTGGACAACGGTGCCTCCTTTGTCGCGAGCAGAATGGGATCGGATATATGAGAGGAGGACGAGGTGCCACTTGACGGTTGAAGATCTGGGTATGGATCGGGATACTGACTCCGAACCTGAGCCTGATTCGGATGTTGAAGAAGTTTCTGCTTCTGCCTGGGGAGCTTCTTCTGCTGCTGTTGCGAGGCGCAACAACACTTCCACCGCTGCATTTGGTTCCAATGCCAACATCCGCGCCAATGCTAATGCCAACCTCGGTATGGGAATTGGTCGTCAAGCCGACGACCGCGCAAATGGGAGTGCCCGGGCCACTGTTAACACCAACTTCGGTGTTGCAATGAGTCGTCAAGTCAACGGTCGTGCAAATATCAACGCCCGCGCAAATGCTAATGCTGAAGCTAATTCTCATGACAACTTGGGTATAGGAATAAGTCGTCAAGCCGACGACCGCGCAAATATCAATGCCCGGGCCACTGCTAACACCAACTTCGGCGTTGCAATGAATCGTCCAGTCAACGCCTGCGCAAATGACAATGCTAGAGCTAATCCTAATGACAACTTCGGTGTTACAACGGACCGTCAAGCCGACGCGGAGATCCAACCTCCAGCCCGGAAAAAGCAAAAGAGAGAGCCAAAGCAGCCGCCACCTCCCACCCCGCGCGTGACCGGAACCCGAGCATCAGCGCGTGTCAGGAAGCCGAATCCGAAATTCGCTCAGTAGCTGGCTACCATCGCCACGCCACTGCCTCCCAGACTCGATTGATGCTTTGTACGTATACGTCAAGCATCTTGATTCCGGGGTATTGTGTATATGTTATACTGTGCTTCACTAACTGTGCTTCCAGAGCTGTCTTCTTGGAGTATGGACGTGTAGGCAGACAGAGGCACAGATCTCACAATTTATACTGATTGTGATTGGATTGATTTGTTTTGGATTGGATTGTTTTGGAGTTTTTGAGTTAGAAGTTCAGTTAGTTAAAAGTGTTTTATATGGTGCCCTGCACATGTAGTTAAACTGAAAATGATGGAAAACGCCAAAAAGAAAAAAGAAGATCACTGAGGAGCAGAGTGGTCAAGGAAAACCCCAATACCAAAAAACAACGAATTACGGCAAGAAGATCATAATAGCTAAATAAGGTAGCAGCTTAAATTTTAATTCGATGAATGTAGTCCCAAAGCAGTTCCATCGATGCTTGCGTGCTTGCATGCGTAAGTGATGGTGCGTGCAATGAATAAATGAATAAAGTGAACTTTCCTTTCTTCTCCTCTCTTTTCAGGCCCTTGGATATATACCACTTACGTGCGATTTGCTAGCTAGCTGTCTGGAAATGTGAATATGAGATGAAGTGAAGGAAGGAAGGAAGGAAGTAAAGCGTTCTTTCCCCCTTTCGAATCAAATGCCGTGGCACTTGCCATACCTAATGAACCTCAAAATCAAGCCCGAAAAATGAAAACCCAAAAGCAGAATCTGAAGATCTGAGGAAAGGGCAATAGTAACGACTGTACTTATCTCGAAACTCTTCTTCTATTCTACAATACCCTTATTAGTACTTCCACCCATATATGCGTGCACATGCACAAATCAGTACATACATGACATGCAAACATGAGCACGAGCACGAGCACGAGCACGCCCGACCCCAACTCGACTCCCACGGCAATCCCAAGCTCCGCATCGAACACGCCCCAGAAACGCAAGAATAAAAACCTCAATCTATGGCAGCAAAGCCCGCTCCCAGCACTGACGCCGAAATCTGTATCACTATCCTCCGAATCCGAGTCTCAAGGTCAAGGTCAAGCACCATCGGAAAAACGGTTGAAGACGGAAGGGATAGCAGCTACGAACGAGAAAGAGAGAGGGAAAGGGTCGACGAAGAAATATGTATATCAGCCGAAAATTGAGTATGCGGGACCGCCGGCTTATCTGACGGATCCGCGGAGGGATGATGTGTTTGCGAGGAGGACGGAGGATGTGGTTGTTGATTCTGAGGGGCGGTTTAGGGTTGAGGGGGGGATGGGTATGAGTATGGGAACGCCAATGGGGATGGGGACAGGTATAGGTATGGGGATTGGAGCTAAGATGGGAACGCCAATGGGGATGGGAATGGGAATACCATTAGGAATGGAGGGGATGGGAACTGAAAAAGTGATGGGGATGGGGAAGGGAACAGAGATGGAAAGGGTGGAGGAGTGGTATGGAGGGGTTGAAAGACGAGGTGTAGAAGTGTCTAAAGGGAAAGGAAAGGGAAGAGGCAGAGGCAGACCGAGAGGCAGACCCAGAGGTAGCAGAGGCAGAAGAGGGGCAGGGATAGGGAGAGGGAAAGAAAAACAGGATTTGAGGGAGAATGGACAGGGACGAGGACGAGGACGTGGTCGGGGACGTGGTCGGGGGCGTGGAAATACAGCTGGAGAAGGAAAGAAAAATCGCAAGCAGGGACAGAAACAGTTGTCAGAGTGAGTTCCCCATTGTTTTGTTCATTGAATGCTTGAAATGAAAGATGAGAAGTGCAGTGATTGAATCGCTTACTGACTGACTGAATTGATAACTAGGAACCATGCCCCACCCAACTCTCCATTTTCTCTACCGACCAGAAAAGTAATTCCACTTCCAAGCCCAGAACCAGCACCAACGCTTTGGGTCCCTAGAAGCCCGACTTCATGGCCAATTCCTGAACCGGGTTTAATACACAGAGGCACAAATACATCGCCCGGTCTCGCTGTAAACCAGTCGGTGCAGAAAATAATTCGCCGGAAAGTGCGTTCTGAAGGGGATACAGGGTCCACGGAGCTCGTGGAAACGAAGTGGAGAATGGGGGATCGGAGAGTTGCGTCGGAGGCGGATTTGGAGGAGGAGAAGGTTGGGTTTAGGGAGGAGAAGGGGAAGAGGGGAAGGAGGTATGAGGATGTTATGAGTTGGCGTGGAGGTGGAGTAAAGCCAGTGCTTAGTTATGAGAGGACGACGAGGGATAAGGATGTTGGGACGCAGACTGAGGAGTGATGTGAGGCACATGGGAAGGTTTGGCGTTCGAATTGGCGGGTTTGAGTTGTCTTATTACACATATCCTTACGTATGTTGGGAGGAATGGGGTATTACTTGCTTGCTTTGGGTATACATTAACATGGAGGTGGAAGTGGAGAATGTATTACACTAGATAGTTCTTTCCGTCTGTCCTTTATTTTATTCGACAGCGAGAGGTGTTTATGCTGTACTTTCACTGTCTGTGGATTTCGGCTTCTCCTCGCTCTTATCGCAACATTTGTCTTTGGCGAATGTAGCTGCGACGATAAGGGGAAAGCATGCGGTAGCTTCAACGTATACCTGTTTCTATTAGTCCTTGCTCGAAACAATATACCACAACATAAACATCAATCTACTGCTCGAGGATGCAAATGTAGAGTGAGAAAAGGAAAAGCAAAAGAAAAAATTGAGGGGAAAAAAGAATTACCTTGACACTATCAGCCCCCACCTTAATCTTCCCCCAACTGACCGCCTCATCCGGCCTCGCACCTGCGTCACTCCCATCGAACTCCTGCGCCGTATTAATATAAACCGCACTCTCGGCACCATTCCGCATCAGACACGCATTAGCAATATGGTGCTTAACGACGCCGCCGCCTAGGATGACCATGCCGGCACGTTTGGCGCGCACGGCCATGGTGTTGATCTTGCGGATGTCCTCGACGATGTCGATTTTCAGCTGTAGCGGTGAGGTCTTGAAGGTGTGGAAGTAAAGCATGTCGCCGAGCGAGCCGTCAGTGAGCGCGGGGCAGAAGATGGGGATTTTGTTGACGTGCGCCCAGTAGAGGACGCTGCGCTCGTCGTTGATTTCGGCGCCGAGGCGGTCGATGATTTTGGAGGGCGTCCAGTTGAGCTCTTCGACTTCCGCATTTTCGGATGCTGCCTTCTTGCTAGCTTCCTGTTCCGCGAGCATGGTGTCGAGGATGGGCACTATCCAGTCTTCGAAGAGGCAGTAGTTGTTGTTGGGGACTATGAGGTTGCCGATGCGGTTCATGCCTTTGGCGCGGAGGGTGGCGCCGGGCGTCGAGAAGGAGCCCATGTAGGTGTCACCGAGGCATTTTATGAGGTCTTCTTCGATGCCGCCGGCTGTTGTTACGATGGCGGAGATGTGCGAGTGTTGGGCTAGGTAGCGCAGGGTGCCGCGTAGGCCGGAGGATATGAGGTTGCTGGTGTAGCCGAGGAAGATGGTGGTTTTAGCGGACGTTTCTGGGTCTCTCCATGCGCGCTGGGGGATGTTAGTTGGGAGATGGTGATCTGGATGTGGGGGTAGAGGAGAATAAGGGAGGGGTTTGTGTGTAACTGGGGGGAAAGGGGTGAGGGGGGCTCATGTGATGAAGTGAAGAATTAAGGGGTACGAATGAAAAGATGATTGAGGGGTTCTTGGTGAGTTTTGATATGCGGATAGGAAGTCAATGAGAATTTATATATCGAAAATGCAGTATAGGGGAAGTGGTTTAGGCGAGAGAAATGGAAACTTACCATATCATTAATTATCCTCACAGCCTCGCCAATAGAACTTGCTTGAAATCCCATATTGTTCATTCCACTCATCAAATCATCAACTGTGATAGCCCTACTGGCAAATCTGTTGAAATCCAGCTCCTCCACTTTTTGAGAGCTGGCTGGCATTTCCCCTGATTGAACGAGTACAGCATCCGTGACGGATGAAGGAACACCTGTATTGGAAGACATGATGATTTGATTGAGCAATACAAATGGATGGAAAGGATCAAAAGATAAAAGCAAAGCAACTCCAAAGTGGAGCGATAAGTTCTGCCTTTCCACTTGAATCAACTCTTCAGCTGGAGAAGAAAAACGTGACCTCGGTTTCTAGTCACAGCAATTCATGCTGCCAACCCCACAGCGCAAGTGACAGCAATATGTATGTTCCTTGGGTACAATATTTCCTCAGAGAACGTGAGTGGGTGGTTGTCCTTACAAATGATTTGAGAATCAGTCGACGCCGGTGAAAAAAGTTTGAGAGCTCTAGTGCCCGGTCCTGGACGGATGAAGCTATGGAAGAGGTGTAAAGGCTATTTTGGTTAGTTTGAATGTTTGGTGTTTGGAGTTTGGTGTTTGGTGTTTGACTGCTTATGACATTTAATCTCGAAATCGGCCACAGCTATTCATGCAATTTTCCCTTTTCTGGTGCTTGTCGTAAGATTCGCGATGTTTTGTGAAGGGTTTTTATATCGCTCGCTTGAGCTTCTTTTCGGTCCTCGACGTCTAGCACGTGATAATGATAAGTGGACAATCAATTAGAACAGCCGCGTGCTGCAGGCGCAAGCGCAGACGAACCCAGGTGAGGCGTCAAATCCCTGTTTGAGTTTAAATTTATGTGCTGGGTATGACGCTAGCCAAGCTAGGCTTAGCGTATTGGACTTCGAGATCCATCTGGTCTTGCTGCCAGCCCTTCCTGTCAACAGGGGATGAGCCTCATCTCACACTCCTTCAACCCTCACAACTCTAACAACTCTTCGAAGCTCTCGTCCGCACAGTCCAAAGTATACAAAACCATCCACCCTCGATTGGAACCATACATACCTGGCGTACACTGTTTTGGATTACATGCCTGCCTGCAGGATTTTGCAAGATCACTCCGCATGCAAGTCTAGCGTTCTAATTGCTGCCTCCACACCGACTGCGGCTACTCGCAAAGCATCTTAGACTCTGTCGAGAGCCTGTTCATCGACAAACTCTTCCCAGACCTCGTATTGGCATCGAGTCAATCATTGCTGGCTCGCTGTTGATCTGGGGCCGTTGCCCAACATCATGAATGTCAGTCCACCCCCCCCCTTCTTTCCCTGCCCCAATCTGACATATCCATCTCCTCAGGTCGTCGCGAAACCAAGCATATGACTCAGGCGAGTCTCGACGCTCCCCTCGAGATCGATCCCCCGCTCGATACAATGACTCTCGCGATTCAGATCAATACAGAGACCGTGGAGGACCCATGCGTGGTGAGAGGCGCAGATCCATCCCCGATGCCAGGTCAAACCACGGCGCATTTGCATCAAATAGAGATGTCTTCAGAGAACCCATCGGCCGCGATTCTCGAGACTTTTCATCCCGTGAACCTCCAAGAGGCCCGAAAGAACTGATTGATGCCCCCACTGGCCCGCGTGCGTCGAATTATACCCCCAATTTTCGAGCCGATTTTCGAGGTGGTCGCGGCGTGGTCGAGGAGGACGAGGCGGCTGGCGCGATGATAGTCGGGATAGAAGCCGAGATCTTGATCGCGATTTCAATAGGGATAGGGATAGGAGAGATGATAGACCGCCACCTTTTCGAGAATCTGATCGAGGTCGAGATCGAGATAGACGGGACTGGGATAGTCGCGATAATCGTATCAATTTTCAAGGCCGAAGGCCTTCTTCCCCACAAGGCAGAGGACGCTCACCAAACTATGGACCTCGAGATGGGCCTCGCGACAGTAGAGATGGCCCTTTAAACCTAGATCTGGATCGGACTCGTCGAGATTCTCGCGACGCTCCACTGTCTGCTGTGTCTCCATCTGCAGACTCAATTCAACCCTTTGGACTTGGAAGAGGCTACAGGGGACGGGGTGGACGTGGGGGGCGTGGACGAGGGGGTTTTTACGACGACTATAACAGACCACAATCTGTTCGGAGCCGTTCACCAGAACCAGGTTGGGCTCGGCGTACTCAACCATCCGCTACACCACCCCCTCAAGTTCCGGCTTTTGGTTCTACTTCTATTCCTGCTGCTAGCAATTCTCTTCCTCCCTCGGTACCAACGGCACCACGCTCCCACACTACACCACGGTCACATATTCCCCAGCCCCGCCCGTCATCGTATATTCCCAACGTTGGGAGTAATCCAGCTTCATTAAAATGGGTTAAGCCTCCGTCACCCAAGCCAGAGGATAAACGCAATGGAGATGTCCAAGAAGAACCAAGTGCCGCTAGTCCACGACATATCTCATCTCGTGGGAGTATCGGGTCTCGAGAAGATGTTTCCGTTGGGGAGAGGTCTCCTAAGGAGAGTACCCCAAATATTCAGATCCCGCAAGGGATAAGTACGAATCTTTCGAATTTTGATAATGCAGATAAGGATATCAGTCCAACTACCGTGGGGCCGTCAGTACAACACCCACCCTTACAGGTACCAAAACAGCCTCGCAAACGTCACGCTATTGTCGCAAAGCATCGTGCTAGAATCCCATCACCTGCCATGTACATGTCAGACGATGATGAGGACTCCCAAGATGAACTGGATGACAATTATTTCGAGGTAGAGATCGCGTCCATCGAAGAACAAATTTCTCAAGCAGAGGAACAAAATCCGCTGAACCCATCACCCGAGCTCGATCTTATTGATACTACTATTGTTAAACCATTCATGATATCAATTGACGGTATTATTACTTCGAATCCTATTATTTCTGTCGAACCTTGCGTAGCTCCAGTCATAGAGCAGAAGCCTCCCCCTCAACCTCTTCTGTTGGCCCCAGAGCCAGCTATCAAACACAAAAGCCCTTCCACGACGCCACTTGTAGAAATAAAACCTATTTCAGACTCACGAATTGATGGGAAAATTGTATCTCAATCAGAGGTCCAGACATCCGCAAATGTTGACCCAACCGTCAATGGCCTTTTTGCTCAAAGCACAGCATCTATTGTCGCACCTACATCTCCGGATGATGACAACAGAATTACGGACGGGCGCCCTGAAGCCACGAGGCCAAGGATATCCCCGCCGCCCATAAATTCTGCTAAAGCTACAACCAATGGTAAGCCCGGACGGGCAAAGCCATTAATGGAGCAGCTTGACGAGAATGAAGACGAGCAGAGCACCCGAGAAAGGGAAGAAGCTATTCGATTTGCCCAGTCTCGTGCTGAAGGCTCCACTTCGCAGCCAGTTCTTATGGGAGCAATCAATGGGAGGCCCAATCAAATTACGGACCGACTCAATGGGAACGACACAAGCGCTCGCGAGTCAGGGGATGACCAACAAGCCATCAGATCTCTCCAGCCGCTAGCCAATATCAGCGCTAGTAGACAAAATGCTATGATGGACCAACGCGATCAACCTGTGGAGAGTGATGAACAGCGGAATGCACGAGAGAGAGAAGATGAGCTTGAGGCTTTGCGTTGGGCAGCTATCCGCTCCGTTAAATCTGTACCAAGCGGGAGAGCCGCTATGTACAAGGGCGGTCTCGATCAGGTTGACCTAGGTGGTGACGATCCCGTGAGACATACCCAACAAGAGCTGGAAGCTGTACGCAAAATGATGAAAACACCCCCAGTGTCTAGTCTGCACAAATTCAATTGTGGATCATGTTGGGATGACAGAGCTTTCCTGGAATCTCTTGAACTGCGAGATCCTGTCACCGAAGAACGGATTCGTAAGCATTTGAGGGAGCAGGCCGCCAAGAGAAGGACAGACCAAGAAGATGAACGCCGTGCATGGGCACAACGCTACCGAACCTATCGAGAATGGACAGACTTCTCCTCGGATCCAGCTACAGTAAGAAGCCGCGAAGCGTTCGCGGAGTCTCGGTCAAGAGCCGCTGCAGAAGCTGCCGCTCCCTCAGCTTCCGTTTCTGCTTCTAACTCGAAACCTGAAGGCCGTCGGACTGGGAGTAGATTCGCAACGGAGCGTGATTTTGAGCGAGTCTTGCGCGAGTCTGAGCAAGAAGCCAAAGAGAAGAAAGACCAGGATGAACGAACCGCTCGCGCAGAAACTGCGAGTGCGAAGGAAGCGACTATTCCCGATATGTGTTGGGACAATGAAGAGTGGCAATCCAAAATTTTCAAAGATAGAACTCACGCAGTCTCTTTCGAGAGATCCTTCGCTGTGCTTGAGTACGGAGAACCAATTGATAATTTCACCGAGGAAGAGGCAGCAACCTTTGAAAGGGTGTATTTGGATCACCCTAAGCAATTTGATAAGATCGCTGCTGCTCTTCCAAATCGCAGATTCAAGGCTTGCATTCAGCATTACTATCTGGTTAAACATTCATCAAAACTGAAGGAGAAGGTCAAAGAGAGGGAAAAGAAAAAGAGCCGTCGCAGAGGTCCCGGGAAAGGAGCAAAGGCCAAGACTAATGCACTTACTGCTAGTCTTAAAGTTGATGATACTGAGGAGGGTCAAGAGAATGAGAATTCAGGAGATAGACGCCGTCCGCGGCGAGCGGCAGCACCAGTCTTCCCTATCGACGCGCCCGTGAGCGAGGGTGATGTTGCCAGTCCGGCTCCTACACCAGGTCGCAAGACCGCCGCTACCCCAAAAACGGATACTGGAAACGAGACTGGTCCTCGGAAGAAGGTGAAGATTGCTCCACAAAAGACTTCCAAGCAAGCGAAGAACAGCCAACCAATCGCCGCGGCCCCGATTCCCGTACCCACTCGCCAAATTGATTCCCCACCAGTTCCCCCAGGTCCCCCCGACTGGAAGAACCGTAAAGAACCCGTTGGCCTGAGTCGCTTTCCCCCGCAGTTTGATGGCGCATCACAAGGTCAACCTCCCAGCTTTCCCTCTCCGTTTGCTAGTGTCGACAGGCAGGGCCCTCCTATGGTTCCTAGCTTTGAAATGCACCAAACCCCACCATATCCCAGTCAAGAACGAGTCGATTCTGCTACCCCCGTGGGCTTCGAAGACCGGCGAAACATAGGTACTCAGCAAACCTCGAGTTACTGGAGCGTCCCTGAACAAAACGACTTTCCTGCACTTCTGCGGCATTTTGGTACTGATTGGCAAGGGATAGCAAAGCACATGACTTCGAAGACTCATATTATGGTATATAAAGACCTTTTTCGCAAATGGCTTATTGTGTCCTCAGATAGCAACAAGAGTCGACGTGTCGCTAACGTCCTGGTACAGGTCAAAAATTACTACCAGCGCCAAGTTGATTCAGGAAAGATGAAGGAATGGGAGGACATCGCCAAGGACGCCGATGCGAAGCGCGAGCGTGGAGAGGCCACGGGCCCACTGCCCCCTGCCACGGTTCTCCCCAAGAAAGGGCGCTATGAGCAGCCCCTAGGTTCTGTGCCACGTGCTGGATCTGCCATGGAAAGTCTTGAGGGCATGTCATCTCCTGCTCAGAATGTAGCCATGTCCCAGGCATCTCCACCCCCGGCAACTTTGAGTGCACGCTTTCCTGCGTTGGCTCAAGCGGGGCCCGTTCCCCATATTCAACCTGCTACCCCAGCTTCTGCTCTGAGCAAATCTTTAACCCCTCAGGCTCAGCAACAAGCACCGCAAGCGCAGCAGCAAGGCAGACAGCGAGGTCCTCAGTTGGGATACTTTCATAATACGGATTCTCCGCGACCCATATTACAAGCACAACAGAGTGATCCGTCCATTTCAGCGCGTTCACGCCAAGCTGCCGAAGAAGCTCAAATTGAGAGGCAATCCGCATTGCGTCTTGAACAAGAGCAAAGGGAACAGAGAGAGCAACAGATGCAGCTTGAGCGACAGCGGACGGAGCAGCAGCAAGCTTTACAACGAGATCAACGAGATCAACGAGAGCGCCAGTTCCAGCTCAAGCAAGAAAATGAAGCTACCAATCTTCACCAATTCGAAGCGTATTCATCTACACCACCCATGCGTCCTAATGTCCCAGCGCAGTCCAGACCTGAGGCACCTCAAAGCGCCCCTCCTCCCGATCTTAGACGGACGGTGCCACCGCCACAATATCAACCTCGTGGCCCACACCAAGGAGTTCGAAGCTTGTTGAGCGATATGGCAAACGTGCCTAGAGAGATGAAGCCCAGCCCTTCGCCTTCTCATGGCTCTTCTCATGCACCGCAAATGCCAATGCCGCGAGCGCCATTAAGCGCCCCTCCAGTCAATAATGAACAGTACTCAGTACCACCTCAGCCAAAGCCTCAGATACCCCAAGTTGCAGCTGCTCGTCAACAGGAGGCGCCCCGGAAGACATCCAACATCATGTCATTACTCAACGACGAACCCAGCGATCCTCGTCCGGAGCCACCGAAGCGTGTCGCAAAGGTTTCCACACCCCTCCCAACCTCCCAGACACCTCCGCCGCCACCACAGCATCCGCTACAAACAAATCGGTTCGCTGCACATGCACCGCAACCTCCGGGGCAACCCCCGCAACATGTCCAGCAAATTCCACAACAAGCTACGCAATTACATGCCTCGCAGGGACAACATCCTTATGCCCAGCCTTCTCAGCATGCAGTGCACCAGCATTCTTCTTCGATGGGACACCCTCGCAGCTACACGCCAACTAGTTTTGATAGTCGTGGTTACGGCACAGGCCCTTCAATGCCACCGCAGGCGATGTATTCCCAGCCACCTCGTCAATCGATGGCTCCACAGCCTTCCGCCATTCGCCGTGAGCCATCTATCGGCGAGTCAGCACATGGGCTTTCCGGTGGATATTCACGCGCAGCTCCCTCGCAGTCGGCTATGCGGTTAAAAGAGTCCCCATATTCTTCCACCCCTGCAGCAGCTACTGCTCAAGCAGGCCGCCAGCAAATAGCATCGCCTCTCGACCTTGCTCCACCTGGCGATCGCGAATATTATGCTTCGCGACCTTCCCAGTATCTCATGCAGCAGCAAGCAAGTGCAATTGGCTCACCCCAGCTTGGACCAACTTACCACCCGCAAGCGCAACAACCTCAAGCCAGTCACCGCCAACTCGCTTTTGGTCAGACCCAGTCCCACATTGCCTCGCCGCCAACGCACTTTGCCACGCAACACCAAGTGCATCATTCCAGGCACAATAGTTTCGATGGCCGGTACCCTGGCCCAAGCTCAGGCTCTGCTAATTCTACGCCTTCTCATTCTGCCTACGCGCAACAGCCTGGTCCGCCGCCATTGCAGTATGGACAGCCTCATCCGGGTCAGGAGCGCTATGAAAGCAGTTATGATCGCGAGATACGGGAGAGAGAGAGAAGGGCGCTTGAGGATAGAAGAATTGAGGAAGCTGCGCTGTATCAACGTCGTTGATTCCCCACGGCTTGAATTGAACTTGAATTGGAGCCTACACCCGACACCCGGTACGAAGTATGAAAAGGTTGGTCTAGCTGAAAAATTTGTATTTATTGTAAAATTAGATAGATAACCTTATGAACGGTGGAAGTGGAACGGGATTTTGAAAGGGGAGTGAATCTCCGTGATTGGCGTTGGCGGATAGGATTTGGACTTGATCTTGGGACATGGGATTTGGATTGGATGGATATGATATTGACCAACTTAATTGTATGGAACCGAACCGACAGTCATGATACCCTGCATTTTGGGGGCGTTGAATGAAATATGAAAAGGAGAGATGAGAAAAGACAAAGATGGAGAAAAAGAATAGAAATTCTATACTTATTTGCATGAGAAGCTTTTTTGTTTTATTTTA